>NC_134778.1:1766861-1774361 GCF_046742065.1 Oratosquilla oratoria
TACCTAATTTAACACAAACAGGTGACACCAGAGGGACAGACACTTTTTAGCGATATCGTGTCTGTCTGCTTTTGCGTGTGTGACGTCAATAGCTTAGTATCTCCCACTCCCCTTCTCCCTCCCCATTCCACTCACCCACCCTGACCCTCCTGTCCGGTGACCGATAATAACTTTTTTCTGGACTTATTTTGGCAAAGCAATCTCGACAAAGATTGGACTTCAACTGACCCCCTCCCCTTTTTTTCATCCCCCCTCCTCCTCCTTCTCCTCCTCTTCCTCCTCCTGCTAGCACTGTATCATTCAAGGTCATCCCAGGTCACCTGCTCCAGTGCTTCCTCCCCCACGTCTTGGTGGACACTTCAGTCCTTCATCGGCGGCGTCTAGCGCCTTTTCCCCCCCGGGGGATGGGATATCGCACCGAGGATGCGGACTCAGGAGGCAAGGGAGATATTTAACCCATTAAACTCCGATGACAAGATTCTTGTCATTTGGTCAAATAAAACAAAAAATCCTAAAACACCAAAATGTTTGATCAAACACCAGAAAAATATGACGTCAGTCCTCCTCGCTTCGCTCGCGAGCGAAGCGAGGAGGACTGACGTCATATTTTTCTGGTGTTTGATCAAACATTTTGGTGTTTTAGGATTTTTTGTTTTATTTGACCAAATGACAAGAATCTTGTCATCGGAGTTTAATGGGTTAAGGAGGGAAAAAAAAAAAAAAGAAAAGAAAAAAAAGAGTACACAAAATTATGTGTCATTAGCATTCTCGTTTCTCACAAGAGAAGGGTGCGCGGCCCTCCCGTAGGGTCGTCATTAAAACCCTGATTGCACAAAATTAATACATCTGATACCCTCCAAACAAAAAGACAATCTCTTAATCTTCTTCCACACTTTTTCCATTTATTTTCGTTTCCATTTATTTTCGTTTAGGTCATCTCCGTTGCACCCCAATCGACGACGACGACCCCCCCCCCTCCCCTCCGTAGCGGGTGGGACTTGACTTTCCCTCTTAAATGTGGTTCCCGACCGACGCGTTAGCCCCTTCTGCCATGCCCTCTCAGTTGCCTTGTGCCAAGAAACGCCTCGTCTCTTGCCTGTGGCCGTCAGCTACATCTTCCCATTGCACTTCCCTCAGAAAAGCATCAGCCCGAGCAAGTGTCGTGAACATCCAAATCAAGACGCCTAAATGATCTAGAGGACGTTACGAGCTCTCATCCGGAAGCGTAACAGGTATCACAAGCCCAGCACGTAATCAGGAACTTTTTCTCCCTCTATCTCACTCTCTCTCTCTCTCTCTCTTTCTTTCTTTCTCTCCCTCACCTTTTCGAGGTCTGCATCTAGGCGAATAAATTTTACTGAGGAGGTTTGACCTTCCCACCTTCACAAAACACTTCTCGCCTCATTTATGGTTCTACCCCGTTGTTTATGATAAATACTGTCCAACTGATAATAATGAACTATTTCAGCGAAACAGAGGGAGAAGCCAACATTGCTTTCCAACCACAAATCTTATCCATTTGAGACTGTCCCTCTCATAGTATCGTCAGTCTGCGACACCGGCAACAAATGTCAAAACTTCCATGGCGAGGAAGGCTGTGTGTGTGTGTGTGTGTGTGTGTGTGTGTGTGTGTGTGTGTGTGTGTGTGTGTGTGTGTGTGTGTGTGTCTGTGTGTGTGTGTCTGTGTGTGTGTGTCTCTGTGTGTGTGTGTCTGTGTGTGTGTGTGTGTGTGTGTGTGTGTGTGTGTGTGTGTGTGTGTCTGTGTGTGTGTGTGTGTGTGTCTGTGTGTGTGTGTCTGTGTGTGTGTGTGTCTGTGTGTGTCTGTGTGTGTGTGTCTGTGTGTGTGTGTGTGTGTCTGTGTGTGTGTGTGTGTGTGTGTGTGTGTGTGTGTGTGTGTGTGTGTGTGTGTGTGTGTGTGTGTGTGTGTGTGTGTGTGTGTGTGTGTGTGTGTGTGTGTGTGTGTGTGTGTCTGCGCGTGTGTGTGTGTGTCTGCGCGTGTGTGTGTGTGTCTGCGCGTGTGTGTGTGTGTGTGTGTGTGTGTGTGTGTGTGTGTGTGTGTGTGTGTGTGTGTGTGTGTGTGTGTGTGTGTGTGTGTGTGTGTGTGTGTGTGTGCCTATGTGTCACTGCCATGTGACGTCACATGTCATGGTCACACCTCCACCACCGTCACATTATTCTTAGCCAAACTACCTAATCATTATTCATCCATAGGTTAATACTAATACCAACACAACAACGACACCACCACCGACATCAAAATCATGCTTACCATCATCATCATCATCATCATCATCATCACCATTCGTTCATTGACTTGTTCGTTTGTTCATTTTATCGCCAAACACATCTTTACCTCCACCCCCACGCCCATTTCGTCCCCCCACTTCCCTTCCTACCCCCGTCTCCCTCCTCCCTTCATCCTCCTCCCTCTCCTCTTCCTTAGCTTGAGAGCCGCAGTCTAAACAAGCGAGCAACGGCTGAAGTTTAGTCAATATTTTGATTGACAGCGTGTCTGGAGTTAGCGTCTGGGGCTATCCTTCCTGGGACTGTCCTTCTGGAGACTATCCATGCTGGGGACTATCCTTCCTGGGGACTATCCTTCCTGGGGACTATCCTTCCTCCTGGGGACTATCCTTCCTCCTGGGGACTATCCTTCCTCCTGGGGACTATCCTTCCTCCTGGGGACTATCCTTCCTCCTGGGGACTATCCTTCCTCCTGGGGACTATCCTTCCTCCTGGGGACTATCCTTCCTCCTGGGGACTATCCTTCCTCCTGGGGACTATCCTTCCTCCTGGGGACTATCCTTCCTCCCGGGGACCATCCTTTCTGGGGACCATCCTTTCTGGGGACTATCCTTCCTGGGGAGTATCCTCCCTGGGGAGTATCCTCTCTGGGGGTTTTCCTTGGCACTTGCGTTTCCCACCAGTTAAGCTTCCGGTGGCTCAAGATGATATTTTATTCTGGTTGATGCAAAACTATCTTGTCCAGCTCTGGAGGACATAAAAAGAGGGCTGGGGGGCGGGCGGGGTCCATTCCGCAGATGAATGTGATCGTCTAGTCTTAGCATGAAGAGAATGTGCGAGGTGGACCATCGAGCCTTCTGGAAGAAGAGAGAGTACAAGCAACGAGTGAGAACGAGATAGTGAAAGCAAAAGAACGAAAGGGAGAGAAAGTGAGAAAGTGAGAGCGAGAGAGTGAGAGCGAGAGAGTGAGAGCGAGAGAGTGAGAGCGAGAGAGTGAGAGCGAGAGAGTGAGAGCGAGAGAGTGAGAGAACGAGTTGAGAGAGTGACCGAGTGAGTAATTCCTGATTACGTACGCAGAGAACAGATTGTCAAATTTGTTGGTGCAAGGCTGAAACGCTCTAATGGCCTTAAATATTCGATACTTGCCTTGGCTATTCGAGCACGGGAGGCAAAGGTGCAGCTTTAAGCCACACTTGGGCATTCCTGATAGGTAGTCTTCGACTCTACTCTGGTTAATTCATGATGCGCCTCTATGTATATTTGCTTAATTTGCACATGCTGAGTCAGTGTACAAGTAGTGCATATACAAGATAGGGCTAATCCAAGGTTAGTCGTAATACTAACACCTGCAAGTACACATGTGTACGTGACGACTTGATAATCTACACTATGGGAATCTGTTTCATATATGAATATCATTTATATGTTCAAAAACACTTACACCAAGGTATGTTGGGAACGCACATACTCGTACAGACTTACATGAACAAGTACATGCAGGCAGACAGACGATAGGTAAATGTGCATCAAGACGAACGCACGCACACACACACACACGCACACACACACACACACACACACACACACACACACACACACACACACACACACACACACACACACACACACACAATTCTTCCTCTTCCTCTTCTTCCAATTCTCTCTTCTTCCAATTCTTCTTCTTCTTCTTCCAATTCTTCTTCTTCTTCTCCCAATTCTTCTTCTTCTCCCAATTCTTCTTCTTTTCCCAATTCTTCTTCTTCTTTTCCCAATTCTTCTTCTTCTTTTCCCAATTCTTCTTCTTCTTCTCCTAATTCTTCTTCTTCCAATTCTTCCTCTTCTTCCAATTCTTCCTTTCTCTCCTTCCTCTTTCACTCATTCCTCTTCCTCCTCTTCTTCTTCCTCCTCTTCCTCTTCCTCCTCTCCCTCTTCCTCCTCTTCCTCTTCCTCTCCTTCCTCTTATTTCTCTTCGGACTGTCTTTACCTAAGTCCCGATTAGTAAATCTAAGATTAAGAAAAAAAAGAAAAAAAGAAAAGAAAAAAGGGGAAATCGGGGGTGGGGAAAGCCAAGAGGTAAACGAGGGTGTGTGTGGGGGGGGGGGGGTCAGGAGGAAAGCGGAAACGTGAAATGGAGAATGGGGAATGGGAAAGTTGGAATGGGGGGAAGGAAAGGCGAAAGGGAAAGGAGGAATAACGGGAAAGGGGGAAAGGGGAAAAGAGGGAAGGGGGAAAGAGGGGAATGAGGGGAAAGAAGGAGAAAAGGAGGGGGGAAAAGGGGAAAAGAGGGCAAGGAGGAAAGAGGAGACAAAATTGGAGGAGGAGAGGGAGGAGGAGAGGGATGAGGAGAGGGATGAGGAGTGGGAGGAGGAGTGGGAGGAGGAGAGGGATGAGGAGATGGAGGAGGAGAGGGAGGAGGAGAGGGAGGAGGAGAGGGAGGAGGAGAGGGAGAAGTTTAGAATTTAAAAGATAAATTTATGAAATAATGGAGGACAATTAGAGATAAGAGTAATAGCAGGAAGAGGAGGGAGGATGGAAGAGAATCAAGGGTGAGGGGTGGGGGAGAAAGGAAGGCTTGAGAAGAGAGAGAGAGAGAGAGGGAGGGCGGGCAAGGAAGAAAGAGGAGAACAAAAGGAGAAAGGAGGAGGAAAGAGGAGGAAAGAGGAGGAAGGAGGAGGAAAGATGAGGAAGGAGGAGGAGGGGGAAGGAGGGGGAGGAGGGGGAAGGAGGGGGAGGAGGGGAAGGAGGGGGAAGGAGGGGGAAGGAGGGGGAAGGAGGGGGAAGGAGGGGGAAGGAGGGGAAAGGAGGAGGAAGGGGAAGGAGGGGAAAGAAGGAGGAAGGAGTGGGAAGGAGTGGGAAGGAGGAGGAAGGAGGAGGAGGATGGAGGAGGAAGGAGGAGGAGGATGGAGGAGGAAGGAGGAGGAAGGAGTGGGAAGGAGGGGGAGGAGGAGGAAGAAGGAGGGAGAAGGAGGAGGGAGGAGGGAGGAAGGAGGAGGAAGGTGGAAGGAGGAGGAAGAGTGAGGTTGGAAGAGGATCAAGGATGAGGGGTGGGGGGAGAGGGAGGGGGTGGGGGAGAGGGAGGGGGTGGGGGAGAGGGAGGAGAGAGCGAGAGCGAGAGCGAGAGCGAGAGAGAGAGAGAGAGAGAGAGAGAGAGAGAGAGAGAGAGAGAGAGGGGGGGGGAACTCGTCTTAATTGGAAAGCCTGGTGGGTCAGGTCTCCAGCAATGAATCACTTTCATTTCTTTGACCTCGTCCCGACGACGTCACTGACCTCAGGTCATCCTGTAGACGTCACCACGCACACGCTTCTAAGCTCTCTTTCCTATTCCAACTTTGTTTCTTCGCTGGACAGATTGATGATTTTATTTGTATTCCATAAGCCCAGGAGACGAAGTTTTCTTTCTTATTCCGGCTTTGTTTCATTACTGAAGTGACTGAGGAGACTCTGTCAGTATACTTTGAATTGCTGTATTGATTAAAACCTGTCAATACTTCTGCCAGTACAAATTACTTCCATTCCCCACTATTACGACCCACATAAACATTACTGATTTTATCAACATCTCCATTACCAAAGCCACCTTGAGCATACCAACATTACAATTACATACACACCAATTTTAGTTTTCAGATCCTTGAGCGATACGGACAGACGGCAAAAAGTATTTCGGCGATTTTAATTCTACAGAGGAGGGTAAAGGGAATGAATTTGGTAAAGATGGCAAATAGGACGAGGACACATGCGCGCACGCGCACACAAAGGAAGGAGGACAGGAGAGGACGACGAAAAGAGGAAGACGACGAAAAGAGGAAGACGACGGAAAGAGGAAGATGACGGAAAGAGGAAGTCGACAGAAAGAGGAAGACTAATTAGAGGGGAAGTTGAAAAGAGGACGACGAAGAAAAGAGGAAGATGAAGAAAAGAGAAGAGGCAAAGCGAAATTGAAAGGAAAGGTTCCTAAGACACTTGAGGAAGACTTTGTTCCTTTCCACGCTGGTCGACTCTCCTTTCAGCATTTCGTGGTCTTCAGTTACTGAATCAACCCCTCTATGGCGACGCCTTTTACATCTTTTGTTTTGGTTGACGAAAAATTTATTCCTGGACTTACTGCATATCGTCTTGTGCTACCTAGAACACATCCTACAAAGGGCATCAAAGAAATCAGAAGTCAATCAAGAATAGCGAGACAGAAAAAACAAATACAAAACATAAGGAAGAAAACAACGACGGAAAAAAATACATGAAGGGAAACACGATAATAAGTATGGATAATAAAATGAAGACAAAGACGAAAGACGAGAAGACAAAATAATCAACAAAGGAAGATGACAAAAAAAAAAAAAAAAGTGGGGTTGGGAGCGGCCGAGGATGACACACACACACACACAGCGATGAAATATTGAAAGGTGACTGGTGATTAGGAAGACAATGAGAGACCACTTTGATATAAGGCATCGCGCGCGCTGATCAAATATTCACTCAAATCACGCATTGCCTGGATGCACGAAGGCCCCTGCGCACGGCACGACACGCAAACGGATTGGCACGCGCACGGTATGGCATGCTCATGAATTGGCACGCGCATGCTATGACACGCAAATGGATTGGCACGCGCATGTTATGGCATGCAAACATATTGGGACGCGCACGGTATGGCACGCTCATGGATTGGCACACGCATACTATGGCACGCAAAAGGATTGGCACGCGCACGGCATGGCACGCAGGACACGACCCACTCACCACCGACCGAGGGCCGGGAGTAACACGGGCGAGAACAGTTTGATGATAAGGAAATCACCCGAATTTAAAGATGTTAATGATGATCGTGATAAATAATAACAATAAATAACATCAATAACAAAGTAACAATAGAAATGACAATTATTAATATTATTACATAATAGTAATAATAATAATAGTCAAATTTCATGCACGTGGTCGATTAAAAGACAACATGGTTGACTGGGAAGAAGGGGTGGAAGGACGAGGAGTGGATAAGCTGGAAGTGGAGGTGGAGGAGGAGGGGGAATCTCACGACGTGTAGGTGGAAGATGATAATCATGTGGATGAAGTAGAAGCACATGCGTCATGCCAAGCCTTGCTTTGATTTCTTTCTCAGATATGGCGAAGGAAAGAGACTCCTGCCACGTATAAGAGACGTTAAAAAATAATCATCACAATTTTTTTTTTTCGCACAGTTGGCAACACTACCCCATGGGTGACTGACAGATAAGAACGGGCAAGATTAATTTCACT
>NC_134778.1:1779361-1786861 GCF_046742065.1 Oratosquilla oratoria
AGGATGAAGAAGAAGACGAGAATAATAACGAGGAAAAGGACGAGGAAGAGGACGAAGAGGACGAAGAGGACGAAGAGGACAAGAGGAAAAGGAAGAGGACGAGGACGAGGACGAGGATGAAGATAAGGAGGATGAAAATGAGAAGAAAGGAGAGGATGAGAAAAACGAAGAGTATAAATGGAAGAAGAAAGATGATGATGAGAAGAAGGAAGATGATGAGAAGAAGGAAGAGGTTGAGAAGAAAAAGAAAACGAAAAGAAGGAAGAGGATGAGACTGTAATAGGAGGAAAAGGAAGAGGATGATGACAAAGAGGAGAGCGGCAGCAGAATAAGGAGGAACAGCTTGAGCAGGAGCAGAAGGAACAAGACGAGGACGAAGACGAGGAAGGAGACGAGGAAGGGGACGAGGAAGGGGACGAGGAAGGGGACGAGGAAGGGGACGAGGAAGGGGACGACGAAGGGGACGACGAAGGGGACGATAAAAACGAGAGGAAGGGGCGACGAAAGGAAAGATTAAGATGACGGAGGAAACAGGAGACACTGGAATGAGGAGACTGACCACAGAGGGAGGGAGGGAGGGAGGGGGCAGCCGACAGTCTGGATCCAGGCATTCAGCAGCTGTCCAGACCAGCAAGACGCCGAGGGGTCAAGATGGTCCAGCAAGATGCAGACTATGCCCACTCTGGTGGTAGTGGAGCTGGTAGTAATAGTGGTGGTGGTGGTAGTCATGGTGGTAATAGTGGTGGTGGTGGTAATGATGGTAGTAATAGTGGTGGTGGTAGTGATGGTAGTAATAGTGGTGGTGGTGGTAGTGATGGTAGTAATAGTGGTGGTGGTGGTAGTGATGGTAGTAATAGTGGTGGTGGTGGTGGTAGTGATGGTAGTAATAGTGGTGGTGGTGGTAGTGATGGTAGTAATAGTGGTGGTGGTGGTAGTGATGGTAGTAATAGTGGTGGTGGTGGTAGTGATGGTAGTAATAATGGTGGTGGTGGTAGTGATGGTAGTAATAGTGGTGGTGGTGGTAGTGATGGTAGTAATAATGATGGTGGTGGTAGTTATGGTAGTAATAATGGTGGTGTAATGGTGGTAATGGTGGTAATGGTAGTGGGGGTGGGGGATGATGATGGTGGTGATGGTGGTGGCAGTGGTGCCTGGTGGTGCACAGTAATGGTGGTAGAGATCAATATTGGTAGACACGACTGGTGGTAGAACACGAGTAATGACAACGGTGCTTGTGGGGGGATGTAGCCATCATAAATGGCGACAACGCTGTGGTACCGGTAGCAAAGGCAGATGATAGGTGGAAGTGGAGCTGGAGGTCATGAAGATGGTGTGAGAGGGCGGGGACGTTCGATCTAGTGGTCAGGGCGGCGGTGTATGGTGGTCAGGAGGGCGGAGAAGGTGTTGGGTGGCGGTAATGAAAGAAACTTGTATGATACTGGAGACGAGGTGGCAGGAGGAACCGGGGGAAGGGCAAGGAAGGGGGTGGAGGTGGACGGGCAGGAGGAGGAGGAGAAAGGGTAAAGGAGGGGAAAAGGCAAAGGAGGAGAGAGGGTGGAGGAGGAAGAAGGGTGTGGAGGAGGGACGGGGAAGGTAGAGGAGTTACATGGAGTTACTTGGACAAATGAGCAGCAACAGACCAATTGGTCCTAACAAGGCTGTTCCGGTATTTAACCTATCATTAATCCTTTTTCCTAACCTATCTTAAAGTAAATAATTCTAGTTGGGGACTTATAGCTAAGTAAATGTGGATACATTTTTTGAACACCTCTACAGTGGAACAATCAATGACGTTGGATGGTAGACCCTTCCATATATTAAGAACGTGACTGAAGAAAGAGTATTTCGCCACGTCTAGTTGAAATCGTTTTCCTACAATCCTGTCTCCATTATTCCTAGTTGCGTTGGAGGTGTCAATTTTGCAGTATTTTTCCACTTTCATGTTTTTAATTCCTTTGACAATGTTGAAGACATCAAATAGATCACCCCTCATTCTCAGTTTCGAGAAACTAAAATTTAATTCTCTTAAGCACTCTTCATATGGCTTGTTCCGCAACCTAGGGATGAGCTTTGTTACTCTACACTGTACTCTAACTTCTGTATATCCTTCTTATAATACGGAGACTAGCACTGTACACAGTATTCTAGGTTATGTCTGACTAGGGTATTGTAAAGATTAAGAATAATTTCTTCAGTTCTAAACTCAAAAGCTCTACCTATGAATACAATTAATTAATTTGTAGTTTTAATGACCTCCGACCACTGTTTGCTTGGTTTGAGATGATCTGAAATCACAGTACCAATGGATTTTTCTTGTTCTACCCTTTTATACTACATTTCGCTAAGAATTTTTTTTTTTTTTTTTTTTTTTTTTGTGTTCATCCAAGATTCGGGAAAGTAACTGCAGCAAAATCTCGGAATTTGTTTTACAAGCTACGTGCACTCACTAAACAAACTGCCTTTGAGTGGATACCCGATTTCTATTTTCTACGATGGGGATCGAGGTCCCCTCTGTTGTAGGTTTTTGGCCCGATACGCCTCCAATGCATCATTAAGGAGTCTGCCTGTGCGGGCAGATCCAATTGGATTAGGGTGGAGCCCGTCTCGATTAGAAAGTGTTGGTTGATCGTAGAAATTATTCCATAAGTCTATGAACTCGATATTTTCATTTGAGCACAAGGACTTAAGCGGTCATTCGTACTGAAATACCTGCTGTAAAACTACCTTTCAGCACCGATGCGAGAGAGAATGCCGGATATCATGATCTTGCTACGCTTTGCATTTGACCCATTAATCATACGTTTGTATTTATTCATCAGTTCTTCCGAGTTCGTGTTCATGATGGCATCCGTGCGTACTTGCACCGTATAAACTGAGTCAGCCTTTACATCATCACTGAATACTTCGATGGCATTCATGATATCATCGATTCTGGATCCAGTAGAACAATATCTTTCTTTTTGGAGCTCTTCCACAGAATTCCTCTAACTGATGTATTAATGAATCTTCCATTCTAACACCCTCTTCTGTTTCATCGTCCAAGTCAGCCAAGGGACCAAACGAGTTTCGCGTCACGACAGGCTCGATAGGCACCGTTTTTGACTGTGGTCAATTCATTGCTTAGGCCGGCCACACACGTGTGTGGGTATCTCAGTATCACTGAGATAACCCACACACGTGCGGTTTCAACTGGCAGTTATAACTGAACAGTTGTAACTGTCAGTTTAAACTGCACGTGTGTGGCCGGCCTTAGGGTACCGACCTGATCCGGTCCCGTCTGGAGGGTGGTGGGGTTTTGCCAGTCCACATCTCTCCCAGGAGGACGAATAGAAGGACTCTTGACAAACCTTTCCCGGCATTTGATACACGCTCTCATCAATAAGCAGGAGGAGGAGGTGGGAGGAGGGAAGAGGAGGAGGGTGTGGAGGAGGGAAGGGGGTGTGGTGGAAGAAAGAGGACGTGGAGGATAGAGGGCGAGGAGGGAGGAGGGTGAGGAGGGAGGGAGAAGGTGGAGGAGGGACGACGGTGAGGAGGGAGGGAGAAGGTGGAGGAGGAGGGAGAGGGTGGAGGAGGAGGGAGGAGAACGGAGGAGGGAGGAGAACGGAGGAGGGAGGAGGGGGAGGGAGGAGGAGGGAGGAGGGAGGGGAGGAGGGAGGGGAGGAGGGAGGGGAGGAGGGAGGAGGGAGGAGGGGGAGGAGGGAGGAGGAAGGAGGAGGAAGAAGGAGGGATGAGGAAGGAAGAGGGAGGAGGAAGGAAGAGGGAGGAGGAAGGAAGAGGGAGGAGGAAGGAAGAGGGAGGAGGGAGGGGGAGGGAGGAGGGAGGGAGTAGGGAGGAGGAGGAGGGAGTAGGGAGGAGGAGGGAGGAGGAGGGAGGGAGGGAGGAGGGAGGGAGGAGGAGGAAGAGGAGGAGGAGGAGGAGGGAGGAGTGAGGAGGAGGAAGAGGGAAGTGGTGGGAGGACGAGGAGAAGGGTGTGGAGGAAGAAGGAGGGTGTGGAGGAGAAAAGAGGGTGTGGAGGAGAAAAGAGGGTGTGGAGGAGGAAGGAGGGTGTGGAGGAGGAAGGAGCAGTTGAAGGAGGCCGAGGAGGAGGGTGTGGAGGAGTAAGGAGGGTGTGGAGGAGGAAGGATGTAAAGGATGAGGAAAGAAGACGTGGAGGAGGGTTTGGTGGATAGGGCCCGTAGGAGAGAGGAGGGAGGACGAAGGACGGAGCGGGAGGGAGGGAGGGGGGGAGGGGGGAGGGGAGGGAGGGAGGGAGGGAGGGAGGACAGAGGAAATGGAGAACGGAGAAGAATGATTAAGGAAAAAGTTAGGTTAGTGGTATGGGGACGTAAAAAGGGGAAAGGGGAGGGATGTGGAAGAGAAGTGGAAGACGTGGAAAACATCGATGGTAAGATGGATTGAAGGAGGATGGGAAAAGGAGTACGAGAGGAAAATAGGCAAGAAAAGGGAATGAAAAGGAAAGACAGGTAGGGGAAGAGGAAGAAAAAGGGGGGATAAAGGAAGGTAAGGATAATAAGGAGTTGAAGGATAATAAGGAGTTGAAGGATAATAAGGAGTTGAAGGATGAAGAGAGGAAGGCGGAAAGGAGGAATGTTAAAGAAGACACAGACTGACTAGGGCTCATTTCATCCTACAAAGTCTCTCGCCATCTCAAAGGAAGTCTCTCGACTCCCCCCCCCCAAAAAAAAAAAGACTTTCTGTCATCAGAGGTGAAATGTATGTGCACGCAAGGTACTCGTAATGCAGGGCGAAGAAACCAAAGGCGGAAAATTGAAAAGAAGGAGGATGGAGGAATAGGAAGAGATTATGGGGAAGATTGCATGTCCTCCTCATTATCTTTATAGAGTATAAAACTGTCCCTCGGAAACGAAAAATGGAAATTTTGAGGGTCATTCCGGGATCTCCTTTCTTCAAGAGCATTCTTTTCCTCCTTTCTTTTCTTTTTCTTCTTAATTCTATTTTCCTCCTCTCTCTCTCTCTCTCTCTTCCCCTGCGATGTTTTATCAGCCACTGGGCCACGCCCTGGAGGTCCTCTGCACGCACGGGCAAGCGGGCGAGGACCCAATCCCGGCCAAACCAAAAAGCAGAGCCGGCCGCCCACGCAGCCTTCAGCCTCCAGTCCAGAAAGACAGATCGACGTTACCGCAAACCCCCTTGGACGAAGAACGAAATAAAACGATAAACAGACGAAAAAGTGGAAGATAAGAATCAGATAAATCGAGACTAGAAACTGCATTCAGGGAGGTTAATAGGCCATTAAAAAGAAGATTTTAGTCTTCCGTCTTGTGTTTATTGAAGTACATTTGATATCATCGAAGAACGTCGACCCCACCCACCACTTCTCGGACGTCTTATCTTTTTCACTCATTTCTGTTCTTTTTCGATCTATTCTTAGGTCCACATCACCCGAACTTCATCATACTAGGTTCATCACCGCGCTGGGCTCCAATTTGAACCTTTGTCGTGATCACAGGAACGATTAAGGAAATAGAAGAAAATGCTGAACTCTATCGACTGGTGACTTAAAGGAACTTGTGTCTTCCTCTTGGGGGGAAGGGTGGGCATAACGGGCTTCGAACAAGAAATTGCTAAATGAAATCTAAGATAGAAAAAAGGAAAGAAAAAATAAAGAAAATTTTGAAAATTAAAAATAGAAAAAAAAAGGAATTAGATAAATGGAAAACAAAACAAAATTCATCAAATAGAATAACAGCAGAAAAGAAAAGAAAATAGGAAAGGAAAATAAAAGGAACCTGAAGAAATAAGCGAAAAAGAAAAGATCCAAATAAATAAACGAATAAAAACAAGGAAGGGAAAAAGAAAAGTAGATTAATTCAAAACAGAAACTAAAACAATGAATATAAACAAGACAAAAAATAAAATGAAACAAAATAGCAGAGAACAATGATAACGGCCGTGACCAGTGGAGGCGTGAATTGTCGCAAGAACGAACGCAGCAGACGTGTCTGCGATCGATAAAGATACACGATCTAACGATGACGGCAATCGGATTTATCGGCACGAAAAAGAAAAAATGTACAAATATATCAAAGAGCACATGCACCAGTGAATCTCGATACTGAAGGGCTAACACTATATCTAAAGACACCTGTATCAAGTGTGCAAAAATAACAATCAACATGGAAACATAGGAAAACAATATGTATTAATGGGTTATTGCTGCCGAAGTAATAAAAAAGTGATAATAATGATAATAATGAAATTCATAACGACAGCTACCAATAACCACAACAATAATAATGATAACGATGATGATAAACGTGTAACGTCACATGACGAGCGACACGTCAGTGTGCGACATAAAGACACACCATTAATTGACGAGAGATCTTCGTTCTAAGAGTTTCGACTCCACTCGACCAGACAAAGTGACAAAATCTTCACGGAACGTGATCAAGGGTGATGCCAAGATACGACGCATCGTAAAGCAGGTGACGAGTACGTCGACCTGACCCCACGTGACGCTGCGACGAAGGAGGTCGCTGGAGGTCACACAAGTTTGATAACGATGTAACGATGCATAAAGCAACGGAAATCAATTCGTTATGACAACACACAGCAATGGTGAACGCTGCTATGGCGCGGTGACAGTGTGGTGAGCCGCCAACCCTGCGATAAGATGTGGTGTGCGAGATGAACAGAGGGCCTCACAACGGTCTTCTTTTGTGACACAGACAGACACACAGACACACACACACAGATACACACACACACACACACACACACACACACACACACACACACACACACAGACACACACACGTGTGTTTTGGCAACAGGTGACTGGAGCAGCCTGGTGCGCAGAAGAAGAAGGGACTGGGAAGGGCAGGAGGAAGGGAGGGAGCGAGGGAGGGAGGGGGAAGGGTGTAGGAAGGGGTGAAGGGAAGGGGAGATGGAAGGAAAGGGAAAGGGCAGAGGGAAGGGGAAGAGGAGGGGAGGATTTTGGGAAGCGTAGATGAAGAGCTAATGGGCATTGCTAGGGGGGTGAGGAAAGAGGAGGGAAAGAGGAGGGAAGAGGAGGGGAAGAGGAGGGAAGAGGAGGGGAAGAGGAGGGGAAGAGGAGGGAAGAGGAGGGAAGAGGAGGGGAAGAGGAGGGGAAGAGGAGGGGAAGAGGAGGGGAAGAGGAGGGGAAGAGGAGGGGAAGAGGAGGGAAAGGGGAAAGGGGAAAGGGGAAAGGGGAAAGGGAAAAGGGGAAAGGGAAAAGGAGAAAAGGAGAGTGAGGTAAAGGAGGAAAAAGTGGGGAAGAAGGAGGGAAACGGGAAAGGGAGAGGAAGGGGGGAAGTGGAAGAGATACGGGAGGTAAGAACGACTAGAAGGAAGTAAGAAAGAAAAGGAAAAGAATCAAGGGAGAAAGACAAAAAGGACGGAAGGGAAAGGAGAAAGAAGGAAAAAAGGTAAAACATCAGGGGGCGGGGGACAAGAGAACGTGGCGGGGTGGGAGATGGGGGTGAGGGAGCGAGCGAGGGGAGTTGGGGACGAAGG
>NC_134778.1:1791861-1794361 GCF_046742065.1 Oratosquilla oratoria
GAACAGATATATCAAAGGAATAAATGCAAAAATGGTAGAATTCGTAATCTTGGCCAGAGAGGAGATACTCAAGGGAACGAGAATGCAAGATAAAAATAAATAAAAGATAAACAACAACAACATATATTGACCGCAACAGAAGCGAACGAAAATCAAAGGTACACAATACGAAACGAAATGGAAGAGTTCGAAAGGAAGTGAAACGAGAGAGAAAGCCAAACAAGACAATGGTACACGATGTAAAAATAGTACATGATATTACAAAGAAAGAAGGTTTACTAATTAACGATTCGAATAATTCAAGTAATGAACCCAACCACGGAAAAATTATGATGATTGTAATAAGTTTGTTATTTTTCTATGACAGATGCTTTTCAATTTCTCTCTCTCTAGAGGGAGTAAAAATTAATTCGGGGGGAGGGGGAGGGCATGTCTAGAAATACCACTCTCTCTCTCCCTTCCCCCCACCCTGAAAGACCGTTAAAATACGAATTTACGGATGAACATTAAGAAAAATATTACCGGTGTTATTTTTCTTCTTTCAGGTTGTGATGCATGGAAGGGAGTGGGTGGGGGATGGGGGGGTGCGGGAGTATGTGCGAATGATATTTGACGCAGCCCGAAGGGATTTCTCCCCGTCTTCTCTTTTTCTGCATGAGGGGACGGAGAAGGGGGGGGGAGTCGCCGATTAAATGAATCGGCCTTGCTGTGAATGTGCCGTGTCTTGCTACACTACCTCTGACCCCGTCATCCAGGAGGAGCCAAGAAAAGAGGGAGGGAAGAGGATAAAGGGGAGTGGTGTTGGGGATGGAATGGGTGGGAGTGGATTTTATGCCCCTATTTTTTGGCTACCTCCCTTGTAAAGTGGGAAAAGCCGTTGGTATATGTACAATAGATTAAAGATAAAATTAAGAAGGATATGATCAATTTTGGATTTGGACCTCTGGGCATAGGTGAACCCTCTTCCCCCCAAAATCTAATGGCCCATACACTGAGGAATGGAGACTACATCGCACTATGAGAGGGCATCACAGATGACTTAATACCGAGCGTCTGCTGTGTCTAACATACAAATCACTAACATAAGTACACAATCAACACAAACACAGATATGAAAAATAGAACACTTGCATATTTACAAATACATGAACAAATACTAAAATACAAATATTTACACCCATACGGACAAAATATGGATGCATTTAAACACGCAAGCACGCACGCAAGCACGCGCACGCACGCACACACACACACACACACACACACGCCTACATTACTAACTGAAGGCGATGATGAGACTCGTATACTTAGACTAGCCGGGCACTTTCAACCATCAAGACTTGCAACTCTGGTCTTAACGGCTCAGAATTTCATTCAAATTTCCGGGATTGTAGACCAGATCCGCTCAACTTTCAAAGAGTCTCCATAGAGTCTTCCAATCAGTCTGATTTCAAGAACCGGTTACTTCAAATCTTCTTGGATTCTTCTGGGTTGGCAGCAAGACTCCTCATAACTGGACCTACAGACTCGCCGGACTCTCTCGCCTGGAAGACAGAGACTCGTACTCCTTGGAACAGATATACTCCCCGGAACCGACAGAGGCTCACTGGAACAGACAGACATACTTCTAGGAGTCGGCAGACATACTCCATGGAACTAACATAGATCCTGGAATCGGCAGACTATTCCTTGGAACAGACATTCTTGAAACCGACATGCATACTCCCTGGAAACCTGACTCCATACTTCCTTGAACCGAATGACATGCACCCTGGAACAGCCATTTTCTAGCACTGAAAGATTCCTGAACTAAGGCTTGTATTTGTCTTTAAAGTGGCCACTCTCTCATTCTCACATATTCATCTTCAAGTCGACAGAGAGCGTCCAAGACGGTTTTCCTCCTCACTACGCACTGCAGGAGACCACTGTTAACACTTAGGGTACGACATAGTGGTCTTTTCCCAAGAGCACCTTCAGGGTATCCAGGGCCGCCAAGGGCACCGGCGATCTGGCACCACCAGTGCCTGGGTGGTGCCAGACGACACCTTATCCTTTCCATTCTCGAACCCTCCCGTGCTCCTCCTTCTCCTCCCGCTTCTTCCTACTTCATTCTCCCTCACCTCCCCAACTCTTCCCTCCTCCTCCTCCTCCTCCCCCCACCTCTCTCCCTCCTTACTTCTCTTTAGAGCCGGCGCCGGAGAGACGGCAACGGTGGGCGGGCGGGCGGGCAGGCGGGCGATGGCCGAGGCAGCGAGGATGCGTGCGGAGGGAAAATTCCCTCCTGTGTGTACACGGGGCTCCGTTATTATGACGGTCGGGTGTGCCAATGGGTGCCTGGGACCCCAGGCACCTGCACACCAATGGTGCCTGCCAAGGTGTGCCTGTGTATCTACATCTGTGTCTATGTATGCCTGTGTGTGTGTGTGTGTGTGTGTGTGTGTGTGTGTGTGTGTGTGTGTGTGTGTGTGTGTGTGTGTGTGTGTGTGTGTGTGTGTGGTGT
>NC_134778.1:1799361-1841861 GCF_046742065.1 Oratosquilla oratoria
TCGTGGTAACTCCCCCCCCCCCACCCCAAGCGCCCTTCATTTGCGAACGGGGCTACAGGACTTCTCAATTCCCCCTTTCCGCAGCTGGTGCGCCGTCTCCCTTATTCCTGTTGCCACAAGAGTATTTAACCCATTCCCATGGCACCCCGGACGGTTATGGGCATGTCTGGTTAATATGGCCAGAAGCGGGGAGGCTCGTGTGATGGCCGGGCCCTTATGCGAAGCACCAAGGGTGGAGCGGACGTAATACGAATGGAAGATTGATTGGCAGGGAAGGGGATTGAATGAAAAAGTTTAAAGGGTGTGTTGCATCGATGCATAGCAATGAAAGTAGAGTTGAAGCATCAATTACATCAGTCAAACTCTCCTCAAAATAGTAGTAGAATATGACAGGTTTATTTCAAATTTTACCGAGAAAATTTCCATAACAATTATAAAGAAATGGGTATCAAGTGCTTAAGATACAGAATACCAATGAGGCGAGGAAATTGGTTTCTTCATCTTCCATAGGAACTAAGCTTGATATTCTTACGATCACACAAATATTGAATGAGAATAATATGAAAAACAAAAACAAAAATAAATAGATAAATGAAAATATAGAAAAAAACATATCCCAACAGTTGAAACAACAATGACGATAGTTATCAGTAACGATAATGAGTGACCAATTGAAATGGTGAGAAAAAACGACCGGATCAATTTATTGCACATGGAGAAATAAACAGTTGTTGAACAAACGAGTGATCAAGAAAAACGGACAAATACATATGCAAGTGTGAATGAACAAATGAAAGAATAAATAAACGAAAAGGTCGAGTAAATGTATGATAATAAGAAAAACTGTTCAAATGAACAAGTGAATAATTAACGAAAGCGGGAAGAAAGAATAGTTAAAAGATGGGAGTAGAGGTTGAAAGAACAGTATTGATAAAATCATAAAAATGGACGAATTAATGAATAATAGGTGTATAGATAAAAAGTGGCAAATAGAAAGATATTAAAAAAGAACAGACATGAAAAAGAGAGAAAATAGACTAACTGTCGTATACTTAAACGAAAAACATGTAGACCAAACCTTCAAAGCGTCGCAAATACCAACCTTGTTTCCTCTTAGCATAAGGTCCATATCTGACGCGACATGTGGTCTCGTGCTCAGTATTTTCGTACTAACTTGCACAACCTCCGAGACGAGTTGGCCGATATGCAAGCCTGACCTAGGTCGTTCGTCACGTCCCAAAGGTCGTTCCCTCCTCGTTAGGGTCGTGGTGACCCTCCGTACGGCAGGCAGACAGCCAGGTTAACTACTCCAAGACCGACTCCTTCAATACAGTGTGGCATTTGACTTTTTTTTAGGTCAGTTATGTTGCGCTTTATTATTTTTTGTAATATTTATTCATGTAGCAGCCATGTGATCTGGCTATTCAAAGAACAAGAGCAACAACCATCTGTTCTTGTTATTGGAACAGGAAGGGGAACTGCTCTGCCCGTAGCCAAACACCATCTATCAGAAGAGGCAAAGCAAAAATGACTCCTCCTACTGTAGCCATGCAACAGTTCCTAGTGGAACTCCTCACTGATCATATACACTGCAGATATAATCCATTCAAAATTAGTCATTTTTTCGGGGTGGGGAGAATTAGATTTAATCTTAGAGGAATAGCAAATGTGGTAGATAAGTTTTCTACTAGCTTGAACTTTATATTTTTCATGTCTAAATTGTCGTAAAATCGATCAATGACTCCCATATCATGTCGTTCGATAGCTTCGAAAGCCACTGCAACATGGTTATCTCATCACGTGACATGCGAATATGTTCGATTTCTATGTTAATGACGTAAGCCCCCCTCGCTATACTGTATATAAAACAATAAATCAAGCCAACGTTGGGTATCTGACGCATCACGCGCACGTCCGTTCATCACAGTCTGAGACGACAAGTACGCCACGGTTCTTGCAACTACAGTGATTGGCAGGCGAAACAGCCGGAGAGCCATCATTAAACCCCTGTGCTGTTTAATCCCCATTAGCGCTATGTGCTGATGAATCCCCACCGTCTTCGTGGAACGGGGAGATGTATAGGATAGCGGTACCTACACAAAAGGCCATTACGTTCCCATTTGTAACATTTAAGCGCCAACCTGATTGACTAAAGCCCGGTCTGCGTGTCTACACGTGACAACCAAATTTTACTTAGGAGAAATGGATGGTGTGAGGATTGGTCTTTGGTCCCTGCAAAGAACTCTCTGTACAGGAAATGCCTTCGGTTTTCAAATCTGTAATTACATTTCTTTCAAATGAACACGTTTTGAAATAAATCTTTCGAATTTCACCACTGTAGTTTAAGAAACTTTAATTTGTATTTTTCACATTTCGTTTTTCTACGACCGGATGGCTTAAAATTAAGGGACCTCAAATCGAATTTGTACAGCTCTATTTAGTGTTTATTTCTTAGTAGCTAAGTCGACATAAATTACTTTGGCACTAAACGATTTCCTTCGATTGTAAGGCTGACCTACAGACCTGTTCATTGGTCTCTGACGTTGATGGGTGGGTGGAGGGGGGGGGGGGGGTCGGACTTCTTCACAGCTCGTAGCGACTCTAAAAACTACGTCCGCAGGCCTTGTAGACAAGATGAGAACAATTAACCCATTAAACTCCGATGACAAGATGTCTTGTCATTTGGTCAAATAAAACAAAAAATTATAAAACACCAAAATGTTTGATCCAACACCAGAAAAATATGACGTCAGTCCTCCTTGTTTTATTTGACCAAATGACAAGACATCTTGTCATCGGAGTTTAATGGGTTAAGTTCGTCTGGAATGGCCCGAAAATTAGAATTTCGATTGAGCAAACAACTTCAAAGGTGGAGGTTGTTCTTAGTGAGGACATCGGAGATTGGGTTTCCACAGCTCAAAACACATCAACCCATTAGAAAATCTTATGAAGGGTTTAGTGAAAATAATGATAATAGTTGCTTCGAGTTTGACTAGGTAGAAAACCCGCAGACCCACATGGCTGGTAACATTCTCAGGTCTTCCCATAGATCTCCCAGGGAAGAAGATTTGGACAATAGTCTATACTGTATTAATGTGAGGCTGTTGGTGAATGTCAAGACTCAAAGTCGCAGGAGGGGAGCCGGTTGTCGGCTCTCCACATGCGAAAAATACAAGAAATAGAGCTAAAGTTGATAGAGATCTTGGCTCTACTCCGTGGACAGGGCGTCAGCTCCTCAGGGCTCCACATCCCGATGGAGCTGAGGGGGGTGGGGGTTGGGGCGGGGGGTGACTGGTTTTGAAAAGTGGCAGCTCCTCTGTTCAGCCACGAGAACCACCGTACACTAGTAGCAGGGTTTGGGGGGGGGGGCACAGCGGATGGTCGAAAGTCGTGGAGGGGCCGGCACATGGTTCCGAGGGGATGTAAAACCAAACCAGACGGCTGCCTGAGGGTGGAATCCTAACCAATGAAGGGGGAAGGGGGAAACTTTACTCAGTTGAAGGAAAACCTTAGGAAGAATAACAGAGGGTGATAATAGTGATAACATAATATAATCCTTTGTAATAAACAAAACATAAATCGTTCCATTTTTTTTTTATCTAGTTCTTGTATTAGTCTCTTTATCGTTCAACTAAAATGGACTGGCATTATCTATCCACAAGTAGATATGACCGACTAAATAGTTTTTATGTTACGAATTCACTTTGTCCAGGGTCAAGAGTACAGTGCTTTACCAAAGGACTTTGGTTTTGGTGGCTAGGTACCTTTGCCCACACCGGACACCCTTCCTGTGTACCGGTGGCGTAATCGGAAGCGTGCTGGTCTCGCATTCGCTGAGTTGTGGGTTCGAATCCTGCACTCCTCTCCGATTCCTAGCATTGGCTGTTACCTGCCCCAACAGTCCCTGGAGCGCATAATAAGGCAAAGGTGACGGTTTTGGAGGCAGGTACTTAGTGCCTCCTGGCGTAGGCTCCTTACCTTGAGGCAGCTACTTAGTGCCTCCTGGCGTACGAGGCTCTTTACCTTCTCCATAACCTTTGCAACGTGACCGGGATTCGAACCCGTGCGAGTAATTAATCTCCCTCCCTAGCCAGACGTGCGACCGACTTAGCACTGTACCGCAGTCTCCACTCAGTCTATAGATTCCGTCAAAGAAATCTAGCATGAAGTGGGCGACTTCCTTGCATGGATGTTTTTGGAATCAAATGGCGTTTACGCTTACTGAACTTGTCTACAATTACGTAATGCCCTCGTATATCAGGTGATGGAAAGGGGGGATTTTAGTTCTCCAGCATCACATTTTGGTCAGATTCGGTCAGAAAATGCATAAAATCGCTCGCGTGGTGACAGGGGCAGAGCTTGTTACAGGGTGTCGTGGGGCCCATGAGCTCAGCTCACGACATGTGCCGCAAAAAGCATGACCACTATTTTCTTGAAGAGTGAAGTTTAAGACACATGCACACGCACGCACGCAGACACACACACACACACACACACACACACACACACACACACACACACACACACACACACACACACACACACACACACACACACACTACACACTACCTCAGACGAACAAAACAATCCCAAAGAAAAACCAGGGGCCTCCTCCAGGGAATAACCAAAATTTGTGCCTATTTTTGGACCCTAACGAGCGCGGGATCAATGCAAATAAGAGTAATCGAGTAAGCCGAGGTGGCCTCGATTCTAAGAAAGGGATCAGAGCTGCTGATGAACACCCGTTGGAAGATCAAATTGCCTCCTAACGACGGAGGGAGATAATAATTAGACCACCAGCAGCAGCAGCAGCAGCAGCAGCAAGGTTGGTTCTCCCGAACAGGAGGGAACAATATGCGCGCACCGACTGGGCTCGTCAGGCTGCCAGATCACGGTGAATACTGGGAAGAGTGGAGGCAGTGGAGGGGAGTGGAAGTGGAGGGAATGGAGGGAGGGAATGGAGGGAGTGAAAGGGAGTGGAGGAAGTGGAGTGGAGGGGAATGGAGAGAGTGGGATGAAGGGGAGGGGAGGGAGTGGAGAGAACGGATGGGAGGTTTGGGAGTAGGGGAAGTGGGGGAAGTGGGGGAGTGGGGGAGTGGAGGGAGTGGGAGAGAGTGGAAGGGAGTGGAGGGAGTGGATTGGGTAGAGTGGTGGAGGAAATGAAAAGGTCAAATTGTGAAGGGGACAAGCGAAGATGTGAAATGGAAGAAAGGGGAAGGAGGGAAGAGGGGGGAAAAGGGGGAAAAGGGGGAAGAGAGGGGGGAGAGGGGGAGAGGAAAGGAATAAAGGGGGAAGACAGGAGAAAAGGGGGAAAGAAAGGGGTGAGGGGAAAGAAAGGGGTGAGGGGAAAGAAGGGGGACCAAGGCCAAAGGGGAAAGGGAAAAGAAGAGAACAAAGGGGAAAAAGGGGCGAGAAAGGGGAAAGGGAGAAAGGAAAAGAAAGGAAAAAGGGAAAGGGAAAGGGAAATGTGAAAAGGGGAAAAAAGGGGAAAAAGCGGGAAAGAAAGGTGAAAGGGGGACAGAAGGGGGACAGAAGGGGGACAGAAGGGGGAAGAAAGGGAGGAAAGGGGAAAGGGGAAACAGGGAAAAGAAGGGGGAGGAAGGGGGAGGAAGGGGGAAGAAGGGGAGGAAGGGGGAAGAAAGGGGAAAAGGGTGAAAGATGGGGAATGAAAAGGAAAAAAGGGGGAGGAAGGGGAACAAGGGGGAACAAGGGGAGAAAGAAGGAGAGATGTAAATGACGAGGGGAGGGGAAAGAAAAGGGAGAAGGGAGGGAAAAAGGGGAGGGGAAGGAAGAAGGGGAGTGGAGGGGAGGGGAGGGGAGGGGAGGGGAGAAGGGAGGGGAGGGGAGAAGGGAGGGAAGAGGGGAAGGAAGAGGGGGAGGGGACAGAAGAGGAGGGAGGGAAAAGAAAAGTGGGAATGGTGGAAAGAGGTGGAAAAGAGGAAGAAGGAAGAGAAAGACTGAAGAAAAAAGGAATAAGGAGAAAAGAGAAAGGAGGAAGAAAAAAAACGAGGAGGAAGAAGAAGAGAAGGAAAAAGGAGGAAGGAAGAAAGAGAAAGCGAAGAGAAAAAAGAGGAGGAAGAAAAACAGAAGGAAAAAGGAGGAAGGAATAGGAGAGAGAAAGGAGGAGGAGGGAAGAGAAAGGAGGAAAGAAAAAAAAGAGGAAGGAAAAAAGAAAGAAAGGGGAGGAAGGAGGAAAACTGGAGAAGAAAAAGGAGCGTGCAAAGAGGAAGGGAAGCAAGAGCTATGGCCATCGTGTTCATGAATTAAAGAAAAGGAGGAAGAAGAGGCTGTAGAAAGGAGGAGAGTAGGGTGACTGCAGGAGAAGAAGAAAGAAATAGGAGAAAGGAACGAAAGGAGCCTAAGAAGAAGAAATGACGAGAAGAGAAATGGGAGGAAGGGATGAAAGGAGAATAGTGGAAAGAAGAGAAAACGAGAAGGAAGGAAGGTGCGCTAAGAAAAAGGTTATAATGGCTAAAATCTGTTGGTGGAGAGAAGAAGGAGAAAGGGAAAGGAAGACGACTCAAGAGTGACATGATATCAAAAGAAAGACCTACAACATTGACAAATTATTTACTAATACGAAAAGACAAAACAAAGAAGCAAATTTGAATATATATAAACATATAAATATATATATAACTAAATATACAAACAAGAAATAATAAATTTACCTTGATCAATGGCCCAAAGTAGTTGGACATGTTCGACTTGACATGGTTTTTTTGCTCTGCGAACTCTAAACTAGTTTAGCTGAGGGCTTTTTGCCAAAATGAAACTTACGAGCGAGTGCTGGGTTCTCTCACCTCGCGCCTGTCCCTCAGCTGACCAAAATCTTCGTACGTTACAATAAAAGCTACAAAAGACATCAGCAAATGGAAGGGAGGAGAGTGTAGCCTATTCTACCCATGAGAGGGTTTTATCTTGCTGCAAAAGAAAACGCCCTTCCCCCGCCCCCCCAAAAAAAAGATAAAAAAGTAAAATAGAAAAATTAACTAGAACAGTAAAACAAATATTAAATAATGAAATATATAGTCAAATAAATAAATCCAAGAAATAAAACAAAATCAAAGGCAAGATATAACAATATATTCAATCTATTACGTGCACCCAAGGACCCCCCCTCCCTTCTCCCGCCCCCGAGTTGGCAGAGTTCGAGCCTGCCAACAAATTGCACAGGTTCGGACCGACAAACAGGCAAGTTTTGTTTTTGGAGTTGAGAGAAGCGAGTTAGGTCAAACCTCCTTGTTAACCCATTCAACTCCGATGACAAGATGTCTTGTCATTTGGTCAAATAAAACAAAAAATCATAAAACACCAAAATGTTTGATCAAACACCAGAAAAATATGACGTCAATCCTCGCTTCGCTCGCGCTTCGCTGCGAGCGAAGCGAGGATTGACGTCATATTTTTCTGGTGTTTGATCAAACATTTTGGTGTTTTATGATTTTTTGTTTTATTTGACCAAATGACAAGACATCTTGTCATCGGAGTTGAATGGGTTAAGCGACGTCGTTCACCGACCTTCTTTTGTCGAAAGCAAAAGTGTTCCAAGGGCTGTCACTAAATTGCTAAAACCCTGACTGAATAAAAGAAGGGTAGCCGCCAACCATAAGCAAGATGAACAAATAAACAAATGAATGAACAGATAGATAAGTCATTTGGATAAATGAATGAATTGGATAAATAAACGAGTGAACAAATAGATAGATTATTTGAATAAACGAGTCAATTGGATGAATAAGCAAGTTGAATAAATAAACAAGTAACTAGATACAAAAGTGAACAAGTAGTTCGATAAGTAAACAAATAGGCATGTAAGTTAGCATATAGATAAGCAAAAAAACAAGGAAATATACATGTGGTAGACAATTAGGCTGATGAAGTTAAATCGAAAACATCTAAGTGTGGAACCCGCGCCCCAGGGAGAAAACAAGTAAATAAAACATAATAAAACAAGATAAAATAGAATAAAATATACAAATGTAAACAAATAAATGGTACAGAATAAATAATATAAATCACGTTGATTGCGTGGAAAATCTAAATCCCGCAGGAAATGAAAGTACTGTAAAGAACAAGCGAATGACCGACAAAATATTCCCTCGTGATTCTGGGAGGAAATAATTATACATAGTCTACGGATTTATGACACCATGTTTCATCACATTAATCGCGTGAGAAAAAGTAGCGAGGGGGAGGGGTTGGGAAAACATGGAGGAAGAGAGAAACTGGGACAGGGACAGGGAGAAGGGGAAAATGGGATGGAACAAGGGTAAGAATATAGACAGATATATATTGGCAGAAAGCGAGAGAGATAGCGCGAGAGAGAGACATCAAGGGAGACAGCGCGAGAGAGAACCAGAGTGAGACAACGAGAGAGATAGCGAGAGATAAAGACTGCGAAAAAAGACAGTGAGAGACAGCGAAAGACAGAGACAGAGACAGAGAGAGACAGAGAGAAAGTGAAAGAGGGAGAGAGTGAGAGACGGAGAGAGCGAGAGAGGGAGAGGTCAAGAGAGAGGGAGACATCGAGAGGGGGTGAAATCGAGAGATAGGAAGAGAGCAAGAGAGGGAGACAGCGAAAGAGAAACATCGAGAGAGGGACAGCTAGGGAGGGACGGCGAGAGAGGGAGCAAAACTTCCCTTGCCTTCGTCTTAATAACAAAAGCAAAAAACAAACAAATCTACCTGAAACTTACAACCACCAACATTTCCAGGAAAACATGTGCGTGAGCTCATGACCAAATATTACAAAGTCACCCTTTCACCCCCTTCCCTCCCTCTCCCCCCTCTACCCCCGTCCCACCAACACACACACATGGGAAGACATACCAAGTTAAAATATCGATTTGGTTCAATACGCGCCCAGCTCGTTTCTCCCTCTAGGTTGTTCTTCTAACCTTATCTACCCTATCCTTCCCCTTTCTTCCCCCCCTATATTTCATCCTCCCCACGCTCACTTTCTCCCCTCCAGGTTTCATTACCTGCTTTTTCATCAAGGTACACACCCCGAGCCGAGCCGTCCCCCATTCACTCTTTTCCTCGTCTAACCTTTCCTTTCCTAACCTCCTCTTCCCTTCCCTTCCCTCCCTTATCTTCCCTTTCTTTTCCCTTCCCTTCCTCGTTCACTGTCGACCTTCGCCTATCCACCCTCCATTTCCCCAAGCTCATCTTCCGTTGTTCCTTTTTTTCGTTTATGTTTTCTTCGTCTCCTCTTTGAATCAAGACAATTTTTCTTTCAGGACACCTTGTGCATGGCAAGGAGTGACCATCGGCGCGCGTGCACATAGGCCAGCAACCCTCTGGCGCGCCAACGAAGCGCAACAATATTGCTTCTTCCACGAAAAAAGGAAAAAAGAAAAAATATGTGGTTATTATAAGTAATCTGGTCGCTGTACCCGCCCCGTGCTTAAACCCCTCCAGTTAGGTGACGCGATCCATAAAATCGGTTCCAGTTGAAGACGAGCAGCTTTATGCAGCTTTGGAGAGGATCCCCGACTTACAAAAGAGGGATCGCGTGGATTAACACCCACTCAGACGTATGGAATTAGCGGTTTTAAGCCATGGCAAAATTAAAAGACTCAGCCACCTTATTGAAGGCGTTAAACATCTTCAACCACCTGCACGTATGTACACACGACAGCTTGCCATGTGTGTGTACATATGCTTAGTGTACATGTGTACCTGTACACGTGTGTACGCATACATACAGTCCAGACTTGGTGTATGATGAACATACATCAGAGCACATGTCGATATTTGTGCGTGTTGAAGTGCTTGTGCACAAAATTCCTCAAATATTTGCATGTATACGTATAACTCTGCATTTACTTATTAACGCATATTTGGTCATGGAATTTGACAAGTTATGTGCATGCGAATGTGTGTGCGCGCGCGCGCGCGTGTGTGTGTGTGTGTGTGTGTGTGTGTGTGTGTGTGTGTGTGTGTGTGTGTCTGTCTGTGTGTCTGTGCGTCTGTCTGTGTGTCTGTGCGTCTGTCTGTGTGTCTGTTTGTGTGTCTGTCTGTGTGTCTGTCTGTCTGTGTGTGTCTGTCTGTGTGTGTCTGTGTGTGTGTCTGTCTGTGTGTCTGTGTGTGTGTCTGTGTGTGTGTGTGCGTGTGTCTGTGTCTGTCTGTGTGCCTGTGTGTCTGTCTGTGTGTCTTTGTGTGTGTGTCTGTGTGTGTGTGTCTGTGTGTGTGTGTCTGTGTGTGTGTGTCTGTGCGCGTGTGTGTCTGTGCGCGTCTGTCTGTGTGTCTGTCTGTGTGTCTGTCTGTGTGTCTGTCTGTGTGTGTGTGTCTGTTGTGTGTGTCTGTGTGTGTGTGTGTGTGTGTGTGTGTGTGTCTGTGTGTGTGTGTGCGTGTGTCTGTGTCTGTCTGTGTGCCTGTGTGTCTGTCTGTGTGTCTTTGTGTGTGTGTCTGTGTGTGTGTGTCTGTGTGTGTGTGTCTGTGTGTGTGTGTCTGTGTGTGTGTGTCTGTGTGTGTGTGTCTGTGTGTGCGTCTGTGTGTGTGTCTGTGTGAGCGCTCATGCAAATACGTATATACACGGGACCAAAGCATTGCGTGTACATGCAAACGGGAGAGTACATGATACGTGTGACGTGAACATTCTATACTCGTTACGTGTGACTTAGTTTTACCCACGTCTGTGAGTACAAGTAGGATCATTTACACTTTGTTCACTATCGTATAAATTCTTTTTGTGGCAAGTGTACACTACCACTGTCCATACACCATTTGTCAACTAAGGTACACAAAGGATGTTATGTAAATATTACACTTTTTTTTTTAGTAAAGTCCTCAGAGTCACGTTCTCTCTTTTCCACGGCATGCTTTGTTCTAATCCTCTTTCGCGGCTTCAAAGACTCCAGTTCTCTCCAGTTTTCCTTGTTAGCCTCGGCTTCACGACTGCTTCTTGGTGTCAATTATTTGTGCATCAGATCTGAATGCAAGAGGATTTCGTGCTCTTTGCTGGAAAGACTGTCTGAAGCTTCTGAGGATCCATCAATGTGGTCTTCTTCTATCCAGTCATCGACTTCAACTTCTGTATTCAATCCAGGATTAAACTACTTCCTGTTCTCATGAAATAAGCTATGCAAATTCAGAATTAACGTTCATTTGTGTCAACACAATTATTCTTATAAAAGTATATGACCGGTATTTTTTATTATAAACAATAGAGTTACAATGAAAGTTATATCCAAGTAGAAAAATCTAGGACAACATGATACGTCTTTCAGTGTGCATGGTACGATGCGATCACGTTATTATATGTTACATGCTATGATACATGCTATGTTGCATGCTATGTTGCATGCTATGTTGCATGCTATGTTACATGCTATGTTACATGCTATGTTACATGCTATGTTACATGCTATGTTACATGCTATGTTACATGTTATGTTACATGCTATGTTACATGCTATGTTACATGCTATGTTACATGTTTTGATACACGTTTGGATACATGTTTTATTACAAGTTATGTTACAAGCTATGTTGTCTTGTGTGTTCCTTTGCGTGTTCGGCGGACTTTAACCGGAATTAGCCTGCAGACCAATCTATCATTCTTAATATGGTATGAACACAGCGACAACTATGTTTAAAATCCCTTATTCAGTATCAAAGAATGACCAACTATCACCTAACTATACTTAAGAATTAGTATTCAAGATTGATGACCGAGAACAAGTCAAGACAAGGAAGTGAGGATTCATGGGCGAGCCGTTCCAAGCACAGGGGGGGGGGGGGGGGGGGGTAAAAACTTTGGCAGTAAATCTGTATCTAATTTGACCTCGTAAATTTCACGAACAATGAGAGAAACTGCCTCAGCTGGTTAGCGGTAACTGTTCTCTAAAAGTCACCTAAAGCTTAGATCTACAATATGCAGACAGTTGCAAGACTTCCAGTCTTGTTGGCGTCCATGGTCAAAATGTGTGTTGTCGCTCTTTTAATCCACATATCAATAAAGAACCTGATTACCTCTTTTCCGGAAAGTTTGTTTACAGACATGCATATTCACTTTGGCATGTGATATACAAGGAGATTATATGCCTTTGAATGCAAATTTCTTTAACGAATGTCTAAGCACGAAAGTTATCAGTACGTATGTTTCTGCACACTTGTGGTCATGTAGTTTTCAGGTTGACATGGCATCAATCACACATCAGGTTGCAAGGCCAGAGACAATGGGGGGTGGATACGAAAAAAGAATGCCATACCTCAAAGGATCTGGATACTTAGGAATACAGTTTTCAGTCCTTGTCCAACTTGTACGTCTCATCTTTTCTATCTGCGGATGATTTTATCCAAACGAAAGAAATCATTACTTGTGAGAGGATTCAACGCCACCTCGATTATTTCTCTCGATTCTTCCGATATTTCATTTTCAATTTAGTTAAGGAATATCTCCTGGTGGCGATGGGGCTTAAGATCTGTGACCTAAGCTTTAATTTTCTCTCGAAAATTCTGTGTCAGCGACATAAATGGTTCGTTAATTCGGGGCCGCTGGCTACTTGCCGAGGCTCTGAAGTATACCATTAAGGTACGATCTCCAGTTTAGTGACTGAGTCGTCGAATAAAAGAGAGAAAGAAAGAGAAAAGGGGAGGTCGGGAGGTCGGTGCAGTTCCTTTGGAAGTCAGGTAGTGAGGCAAGCAGAAGGAGCAGACAGTGAGGAAAGCAGGAGCAGGTAGAGAGGCAGGCAGGTAGAATGGCAGGCAGGTAGAGAGACGGTCAGTCAGAAAGGAAGGCAGTCAGACAGGTGTGTAGGCAGGGAGGCAGGCAGTTTCTTTAGTAAAGTCCTGGACTGAGCGATTAACGAACGAGAAAAAAAAAATAAAGAGAAAACAAGAACGCGCGGCATCAGGTCAAACTATGAACTTTAGACCTTTGTTGTACAAAGGGGCCGAGACAACGTAATCCCCTAAGTCTACCTTTCCTCTTAAGAACATAAAAAATGAAGGGGACTACAAGAGACCATAAAGGCTACACTAGGCAGTTCCATGTCCATTATCACCTTACATCCCACTCCTTCCTCCTCTTTCTTCTCTTCCCTCATCCCTCCCTCATCTTTCCCCTCTTCCCTGTCTCCTTCACTTCCCTTCTTCCCCACTCCTCCTCCTGCGCATTATCATTAATTCTTTCTTCTCCTTACCTTTTCCCTCTCTTCTGTTTTCTACCTCACCCCCTCCATTCTTCCCCACTGCCATTTACCCTTTCCCTTCCCCTTTCCTCCTCTTTTTTTTCCTCTTCCCTCTAACCTTTCCTCCTTCCATCACCTCTTTTCTTCTCCCGCTTCTACTTTCTCCCTCCTTTCCTCCCTCCCTCCCTCCCTCAACCCCCCACTCCCTCTCCCTCCTGCCCACTACCATTTACTCATCCTCTTCTCCTTTCCTATAATTTTACCTCCTCCCTCTCCCCTTTCCTATTCCCATTATATCTTTCCTTCTTGCACCCCCGCTCTCACTCCTTTCTCCCTCCCTCACCCCACTTCAATTCCCCCATCCTCCCTCCCCTGCCACTCTTTCTTAACCCACCTACCCCCCACTCCCCCTTTCACACTCTCCTAGTCCACTCATCCCTTTCACCCACATTAATCTATCCCCACTGCCCTCCCCGCCTCCCCCCCTTTCCTCCCTCGGGGAGGGAAGGGGGGAGGGAGGGACTTTGAACGTCATGCAACAGGATAGGGGTGGGGGAGAGGATATTACAGAGAACACAAATGGGGCCTTGGGCCATAGAATGCAACGTGCATGCGACATGCAACATGCGACATGCAACATGCGACATGCTGCAGACAATATACGGGGTTGGCTTCAAGACGAAGGCCTAGGTAAGAGACGAATAGACAAGCGGACAGGCAGACAGGCGCAGACACAGAAAAAGAGATAAAAAAAGAGAAAGAAATAGACGTGCAGTCAGAATCAGCCAGAAAGACAGACAGGCAGGCAAATAGGGAAGCAGAGCCAGGTACAGGTACAGACAGACAGACAAGTGCAAGTAGACACAGGTAGACAGTGAAATAGACAGGCAGCGAGAACCAAGTTAAGAGTTATCAACCTGTAAGTGACCCACCGACTTCCCTCTCCCCCGTCACCATGGCGACTCTTTTTGTGCCCTTCATTTTGCACGAGGCCCAACGGTTTCATCCAAACGAAGAAGCGGACTCTGAACGAAAAGGAGTCTTGAAAGATCGAGGCCACACTACCCCCGTCCTCTCGAGGTAAATACACGAGTAAACAAATAATGAATTAAATAAACAAAAAAATATCAAATGGATATGAATGATATATGGAATAAATTAAAAACGGATACATAAACAAATTGAACAAATGACGGATACATAAACAAATTGAACAAATGACCTAAATAAATAAATGAAATAGATAAATGTATAACAAATTAGACAAATAGATGAATAAACAAATAAAATGAATATATAAATGAAAGAGATTAGTCTACTTCCCTTTTCATCTTGTGGATCATTGGGAAGCTGAAGTTGGATTTAATGGTTTTCTTGGTCTCAAGTTTTTCACCTACAGTCGTCGAGGAGTAGTCGATCTCCGATTCTATAGTTCCCACGTCTCGAAAAACTTTCCCGAAGGTAAATAATGACCCAACGACGACGGAGGGGGAAGAAAAAGGAGGAAGAGGAAAGAGGAAGAAGAAAAAGAGGAAGAAGAGGAAGGAGCAGAAGTTGAAGAAGACGACGAGAAGGAACAAGATGAGGAGGAACAAGAGGAAGACGAGGAAGGGGAGGGAGGATGCAGAAAAAAGAAAGAAGAAGGGAAAGAGGAAGAATGAAAAAAGGAGGAGGGACAAGACGAAGGAGAGACATAGAAGAGAAGGAGGGGGAGAGAAGAGAGGAGGAAGAGGGAGAAGAAAAAGGGAGAAGAACGAGAAGAACACGAGGGGATAGGTACAAGCGAGGAGAACAATATGGAAGAACAAGAAGGGAAAAGAAAGGGAAAATAACAAGGGAGGAGAACAAGGGAGAAGAACAATGAAGAAGAACAAGAAGAACAAAAAGAGAAAAGAAAGAAGGGAGAATAACAAGAAGGGAGAAGAACAATGAGGAAGAACAAGAAGGAAGAACAAAAAGGGGAAAGAAAGAGAAGGGAGAATAACAAGAAGGGAGAAGAACAAGAAGGGCGAAGAACAATTAGGAAGAACAAAAAGGGAGAAGAGCAAGAAGGGAGAAGAACAAGGGGAAAGAAGAACAAGAAAGGAAAAGAAAAGCAAGAAGGGAGAAAAAAGACAAGAAAAAAAGGGAGAAAAAGAACAAGACAGGGAAAAGAACATGAAGAACCAGACGAACCAGAACTAGAAGAACCATAATTAACAGAAGAACCAGAAGAAAAATCAGAACCAGATGACCAGAAAAAGAACAGTAAGAATAAGAACAAGAAAGACAAGACAAACAAGAATCGTAAGAACCATAAGAAAAATCAGAACCAAAAGAAGAGGAAGAAGGAAAAGAGGAAGTACCAAGGGAAGGAACCAAAAGAAGAGGAGGAGGAAGAAGAGGAAGAACCAGAAGGGTAGGAGCCAGAAAAAGAACAAGAACCAGGAGAAGATTAAGAACCAGAAGAAGATTAAGAACCAGAAGATTAAGAACCAGAAGATTAAGAACCAGAAGATCAGGAACCAGAAGAGTAGGAACCAGAAGAAAAGTAAGAACCAGTAGAAGAGCAAGAACCAGAAGATTAAGGACCAGAAAAAGAATAACTATCAGAAAAAGTAGGAACCAGAAGATTAAGAACTAGAAGAGTAAAAACCAGAAGAACAAAAAGAACCTGAACAATCAGACGAAAACCAGAAGAACCAAGAGTACTAGAAGAAAAGAACCGGGGGAGGAAGAACCTGAAGAGTGAGAACCAGATAAAGGAGAACCAGAAGAGAGGGAACCAAAAGAGGGAAAACCAGAAGAACCAGAAAATAAGAAAGAAGAACCAAAAGAGGAAGAAGAGGAAGGGGAGGAAGAACAACCAGAAGAATCAAAAGAAGAGCCAGGAGAATCAGAATAAAAAGAAAGAGAAGAAGAAGAAAGAGAAGAAGAAAAAGAAGAATAAATAGATAGAAAGAGAAGGTCCACAAGACGCGACGCGGTTGCCATGCCTACATCGTCAACACAGGCCACTCCACGCCACGCCACCTCGTAATGCTCAAAAGCCTCCCGTCCACCTCAGTAGCCCCCAAAGTTGAGGCCTCTCAACTGAACAGACTAAGTCAAGACCTCATGGTCAGGGGAGCCTTAAAATGTCTCCCTGCCTTATTAAAGGAAGATCATACCAGTTTGGCCTCAACAGCCTCCAAGAACTCGGACATTATATACCCGTAGGTGGTTGACATCAGCGGCCTCAGTTCCCGGCCTCAGTCTAATCTTGGTGGGGGCTCTCCTCTGTTCTGGACTGAGCCTCTACTCAAATCTGGACTCGTTCACGTTGCAGCTAATCTTAACTAGCTGGCCTTTGTTGAATAGCATCTTAACAAGTATTAGGAAGGTTTAGATATATAAGAGGAATTATCTAGAAAGCAACACCACTGAATTTTAGTTGACCAATGTTATGCTTACTGGAAAAATGTGTCAATTTTAACTAAAACTTATGTGAAAACACCAATTCAAGTAAAAGTTGATAAAATGTAACTATAAACAATGATATCAGATCAACTAATCCTTGTATTTCCGACTCTTATTTTGTTAACATAATTTTTGCCCACTTCTTACTGTTCTACTGAATTCAAAACCCAACTGCCGTCGACGTATGTCCAGTCACGAGCAAAAGTTTTAGCTCAAAAATTCAAGATACAAAATTCAAATGGTTTGACAACTTTTTTATACCTATACAAGAAAATCACCTAACTGTAAGCTAAATACTACACAGGAAAATATATCACGTACCCACTCCCCCCAAAAATTTATTATATATATATATATATATAATATATATATATATATAATATATATATACATACATATATATATATATATTATATATATATATATATATATATTGACGTTGAGAACTGTAGCTTGGGTCAAAACTTCTGCTCAGGACTGTACATCACTCCCCCATCTATAGTGGGATCATACCGACCCACACTACTTGAATCTCTCGTAGAAGAGTTGTCTAAAGGCGAGGTTCTCAGGAAATTTGCTCATGCAACCCCTTCTTATGCATTACTGTTCTTTAGCATTCTGGAAACCAACTAAACAATGAATTTAACATTTTTGCATGCATTAGATACCACTAATTTTTTATCTATGGCTCCATTAAGGACACACTGTGGCCCATAGTTAAAAAAAAATATCACTGGTTTAAAGAATATTACTTTCTTTTTTATAAACAAAACCGTCCTTCTAAATTCTGGATCTTGTCTTATGATTCTATTCACTTGTGGGCTGTAAGGGTTAAAGGTGTTGGTACCAGTAGAAAATGTAACGTGATGTAGCATGGTGTGACGTCACGGCGTAGCATGGCGTGGCGTGACATGGCTCGCCGTAACAGAACATGGAGTTGCAGTGCGTGACGCAGTGATTAGACATGATTTAAGGTCATGACGTAGGCCTGGTGAAACATGGCCTGAGCGTGACCACGACTTGGGCGTGGGCGTGCGTGAGCCGATGTGCATCGTGGATGCGTGGGTGGGCCTCGTAACGGGTGTGGGTGGGGTGGGGAATAAATCGTGGGTGTTGTCACGAATGTGGGTGAAGACGAAAGTGTGGGTGAGGGTACGGACGCGAGTGTGCGGCTGTGGATGAAGATGCGGGTGTGGGGTAGCATGCGGATGTGGGCGAGTGTCCGGGTGTGGGTGAGTGTGGGTGAATTAAGCTGGAATCCGTGCGAGTCTTAGAAATGAGCGAACATCAAGGAAAAAAATACAGTTTTATACACAAAAGAGACGGGGAGAGGAAAGAAGAAGGAAAAAGACGGGGAAATTGGAACAATGAGAGGGAAGGGTTCAAAGAAGAAAGGGGAGAGCCAAAGAAAGAGACGAAAGAAGAAATGGAAGAGTGGAAGTAGGAAAAGCAAGTGAAAAAAAGGATAGAGAAAACAGTGAACAAGAGAGGTGAAAGGGGGGTGAGAACAGGTGAAAGGGGGAATGAAAGAGATCAAGGGAAAAGGAAAGGGGAAAGAGATAAAGGAGAGAAGAAAAGGAAAAAGTGGGAGACGACAAAGAAAAGGGAAGGAAAGAAGGAAAAAATGACGCAAGAAAGATGAGAGATGGGAGTAGGGAGAGGGTAAAAGGGAGAGAGGAGAGAGTAAAGGAGAGAGAACAATGGGGAGAGAGGAAAGGGGAGAGAGGAAAGGGGGGAGAGGAGAGGGGGAAGGGAGGGTACAGGACTACAACGGGGCTCCGAGCAAATGACCAAGATAAAAGAAACATGTGACGTCACAGGATACCAAATTGCTTCACAAGTCATATGTACATGCACATACATTTTTACATATATACATTTACATATGCATAACTGCTAGCACGGTTTCTTCACTGAATACAAGGGCACAGTAGTTTTGGTATACACATGCTCTTGTTAATATTTATAGTCAGAAAATCGATTATTAAATGAATGAAATGTACCTTTGCAATTAGCAAAGTTATAACAAAGAGGTAACCCCACGCACTTATTCGTACCGAGGAAAAAAAAAATGCCACCTTTAATAAAGATATACCGATAAGCTTTGTAGCACCGACTAGAATAAAGTAGAGGCTCATCTCTCTTTACCTATTGTAACACGTGTGCCGTTCTTTTGCCCTCCTGACAGATGTCGACCCTGACGTCATATCCACTTTGGGCACACCTGTCATGGTCTCCTCCATGTTTTTCGATCACCAGTAATGTCAGAAATTGATGACCTCATATCCACGATTGTTACATCACCCAATACAGTGATGAATAAGCGACGAAGCCCTCACAGGAATCGACCCTGGGACTATTGGTTTTGTACGAGAGTTCCTAGATCGCCTTACCTTCTACTCTGTGTTCTCATCGTCCATTGCTCGACGTGGAGTCGATTTTGAGTCCACGAGTTGCAGGCGACTTTTACTCGTCTGACTGAGGACACAGAAGGGAATGTGAAATCTGAAGCTTTAACATCTCCTGGCGCAAACACTCGACTTTTAAAATCTACCTACGTCATACTTATAAATTGGTGTATATTATTATTATTATATATATATATATATATATATATATATATATATATATATATATATATAGTTTTTTTTTTATCTGCTCTATACCTGATCCCAGTTGCTTCATTCACGACTCGTCCATTTAACTCATTCCTCCCACGTGCCACTATCCCACGAATCCTTCACATTAATCATCCACGTATACAGCTGGATAAGCTCTTTTCCCAGGTTTTGAGGTCTACAAAGGAGGCCGACAGGACTGCATGGCATAATATTGTATTCTTTGTGCGTTGTTGTTCTCTTCCACCTATTGCGGATGTGCCACACTTGTGATGCACGAGTAATCGGAAGCCTGTTTGTCTCTCGCAAGTTTTTTTAGGGGGTTCGAATCCCGCACTTCTCTTAGATTTCCACCAGTGACTGTTACCTGCCCAAATCGTCCAAGCGCGTAATGAGATAAAGGCGAGCTTTGGCCGCAGCTACTCAGCGCCTCCTGACGTACGAGTCTCCTCACATTTGTGGACGGCATCCGCTTTATGGGCACGGGATTGGGTCTATGGAAAGACACGTCAACAGCAAGACTTGCATGGCAGGACGACATGAGAGAAATGACAATATCTATATATCTATTTATCTCGAGTGCTTGGTTTTCATGAAAATGTCCACATTGCACCGAGAAGTATGATGGAGCACTTTTCCAACGTTTACCATAATTTGACGTGACTGTATCGGTCCCTGCCATGTCACGACTACAAACTTTTTTGTCTCCTCCTCCTTCCAGCTTCTGCTTGACCATCTCAAGGTGATCTTGTCCCTGTCGCACCCTACGAGGGGACGTTGTGCTCGACCTACCAGGAGGGTTGGCGACTTCAAATGCAAACTCATAATTTGTTTACATTTTGTTCCTGGTGACGTTAAGCGGTGTACTAGAACGAGATGCCAATAAAGCTTTATTGCCCAATTCACAATATAGTCCACACACTATCTTTTACAAAGCAAGTAGCAAGTTCACGTGTTCATCCGTAATAACATTATATAACTAATTCATTTCTGTACGTATTTGCATGAATTTCTCTCTCTCTCTCTCTCTCTCTCTCTCTCTCTCTCTCTCTCTCTCTCTCTTCACACACAAACACACACACACACACACACACACACACACACACACACACACACACACACACACACACACCTCGATGGCGCAGTGGTAGCGTTCGCGGCCGCAACTACGATGGTCTGGCTTCAAATTCCACCCAGGGCTGAAATGATTTCAGTATCTCTGCACTGCGAGTCGTTACTCCAACTCTCGTGGGTGGGGAGTTGGGGTATGTGTGCGCGTGTAAGGCCACATCATCACCCACAGATCGGTCATATAAGAGCTCTGAGCTCTCATCCGGGATGGTAATGGCTGTCAATCACGGGTCCATCACGTGATCCAAGACCATGGTGAATCACACAGTCTTGCAAAAACAGACTCCATATATTACGCATGAAAGCAGTTGCTCATTCGGCAATAGACGAGCCACCGCCGTTTCCCACAAGACGTATTGGCCTTTTCCATGACTCCCTCTGGCTTCGTCATGGCGCCACGACACGAACTGTGGCACCAGCAGCTCCCACAGGGTGCCAAGGGCTGGCGTGCAGCCAGCTGTGCCAGTCTTCCAGGCGGGTCTGTTCTGGTCTATAACCAGCTGTGCCAGTTAGCTCATATGCGCAGCTGCATAAGACTTCGACACCGGTTGGACGCTGGAAGCGGTTGATCTTGTAGCCAGTTGCAACCCGAGAAATCCTTCCAGATCCCCAAAATCGTTCTAGAGTCCCGACAAGCCCTTTAGAACCCCGACAACTCTTCTAGACTTCCGGCAATTCTTCTAGAGCCCAAATATCCTAGATCAAAGTCCATCCAGAGACCCCAAAATTCTTTTGGAGTTCATATATATATATATATATATATATATATATATATATATATATATATATATATATATATATATATATATACTGTATATATATATATATATACTGTATATATATAAAAGGTCTAGAAACCCAAAATTTGCCTATAGCCTCCAAATTTCGGCTTGAACTCCTGGAATGCGTCTGTAGTCCAAAAATTGTCTAGAACCTAATTTTTTTCTAGAATCTAGGGCTACATGAACCCTTCTAGATCCACATGAACCCTTCTAGAGCCATATGAATACTTCTAGAGCCATACAAATCTATCTAGAATCTATCTAGAATCTCAATCTCCCTAAAAAACGAAGATTCCTTCTAGAACCCAAAAACTTGCCAAAATCTTCAAGAACCTCTAGAATCTAGAGAATTCTTCTAAAAATCCCCTAAAATGGTAGAATCACCGAGAATCATTTGAGAACCATGTGTCCTTCTAGAACCGTAAGAATCTTTCTAGAATCGTACAATTGCTTCTAGAACCGCAATAACCCTCCTAGAACCTCAACATTTATAGAACAGCGAGACCTCTGAAAGCGCAAGAAACTTTATAGAATCGTTAGATATCTTCTAGAACCACGAGAATCTTTCTAGGACCCAAGAAATTCTTGTACACTCTCGGTAACTCCTCTAGATTAAAAAAAAATCGAAAATCCCGTAGACTCTTCCAAGAGGCCTCCAAAACCGATCCAAGAGGCCTCCAAAACCGATCCAAGAGGCCTCCAAAACCGATCCAAGAGGCCTCCAAACAGATCCAAGAGGCCTCCAAACAGATCCAAGAGGCCTCCAAACAGATCCAAGAGGCCTCCAAACCGATCCAATAGGCTTCCAAAACCGATCAAAGAGACCTCCAAACAGATCCAATAGGTCTCCAAAGCCGATTCACGACATTTCAATAAAGTTTTGGTGGCTTATAACCGAATTACAGCCCTTCAGACTTATCAGCACGGTTTATCGCATACAGCTGCACATTCTCTCACAAACTGCTGTCAGATGACTCGCATGCAGCTGTCAAGGGTGGAGAGGGAGCAACAGGCACGGAGGCCGAGAGCCTTACATCGTATTCGGGAAGGGAGAGTCGTACCAGTGCCAGCGAGTAAAGAGCCATCGAAGGCACAGTGCCTCTGTGGAACTGTGCTTCGATCCCGTCTCTTGAATCGCACCGATCCCCAGCGATCCTAACTTCACCCTGGCTATCCAAACATATAGGGCAAGGGTGACAGGTTCATCCGGAACCAAGCTCTCCGGTGGCTATACTCGTGGGCTGATATCTCTCTCTAGCTCTCTGTCAAACGCATGAAAGTGGCTCTTGGTTGTGTGGATCAGAGTACCCGGGCTATACGGAGGAATCCGTAATACATTCAGGAATGGCGGAGGCTGCCGTGCAATCAGGACATCACCTTCCTTGTCAATGTCAGCCTTGACCCTTTGTCTACCTTGCCTTTGTCCGTCCGTCCGTCTATTTATATGTCTGTATCTGTATCTGTGTCCGTCTGTCTGTCCCTGTCTCTGCATCCTTTTGTCTCTGCCCGTCTGTCTGTCTGTCTCTGCCTGTCTGTCTGTCTCTGCCCGTCTGTCTGTCTGTCTATCTCTGTCCGTCTGTCTGTGTCTCTGCCCGTCTGTCTGTCTTTCTGTCTGTCTCTGCCCGTCTGTCTGTCTATCTGTCTCTGCCCGACTGTCTTTCTCTGCCCGACTGTCTTTCTCTGCCCGTCTGTCTTTCTCTGCCCGTCTGTCTTTCTCTGCCCGTCTGTCTCTGTCCGTCTCTGTCTGTCTGTTTGTCTGTGTCTGTCTATCTCTATCTCTGTGTCTGTATCTGTCTATCTGTCCGTCCGTCTCTGTCTGTGTGTGCCTGTCTGTGTGTCTGTCTGTGTGTCTGTCTGTGTGTGCCTGTCTGTGTGTCTGTCTGTGTGTGCCTGTCTGTGTGTCTGTGTGCGTGTGTGTGTGTGTGAGACTGTCTGTATGTGTTTGCCTGTCCCTAGTTTCATACCCCCTGTCTGACTACCCGTCTAATTTGTGCCGTCTGGTCGCAGGATGTGCAGTATTCCCGCTACACTAAATCTAGGATCATCAACAACATATCACCATCATCAACAGCATCAACATCATCTACATCATCATCAACAGCATCAACATCAACACCATCAACAACATCAACACCAGCAACAACAACACCAGCAACAACAACACCAGCATCAACAACACCAGCAACAACATCATCAACCTCCGCAACGTCCGTCAACAACGTGCTTGGCCAAATGGAAATCCCGCTCAAGCTTTCTGTATTCATTTGACCTTCGCATCATCCTCTTTCCCCCTCCCCTTTCTTTTTCTTCCACTTTCCATTCCCATTTCCCTTCTTGGCTCTCGAGGTGCATTCCAGTAGTCCCCTCGACCCTCCTCTCCCAGGACCTCTCTCGGTCTCGAGTTCTTCCCTGGAAGCTCTCCCCCTCTTTACCGGAGTCTTCGAAGTTGAAAACTCCCTCGAGATTCTTCAGTTTCGAAACCTTTCAGGCTTACCAGTCTCTGCACTCGAGACTCTGGGTAGACTTCCTCTGGGATCAAGACCTCGCAGGGGTTTCTTTGAACTTGAATCTTTATGGCTCTCGTTGAGCCTAACATCTACAAAGACTGAGCCTGAAACTATTTATTACGACTTTCTTTGAGCCTAAAACCCTCAAGCGATATTTTCTTTGAGCTCCTAGTCCTTCCAGCTGGCTAGAAACTGTCTAGTTAAACGCATTCGTTTAATCTGAGACCTGGTTAAAGCCATTCACTTAACCGATGTCTCCTCTTCGCATTCATGATCTCCCTTCAAGTTTTCCATTCTCAGAGACCTTCAGGCAAGTCTCCCAGAACTTCGAATCCCGTCAGAGCCCTACTAATTTGATTTTGTGGCCTTCCCCGACCTTTTGTCCTTCATAGCCAGCCATGGAACCTTCTGGGTACTTTTGTCTGGAAGGCTTTCCTGGAGACCCTTTCCCTGATCAAAGGCAACTGTCATTTCATACCTCGTCTCTTCAATCAGTGCCCTCATGGACTGACAAGATACGAGTTCTTTCTTCCCTCACCCTCATTCTACATTCCATCCACAACTATGACCTCTTTTTCCTGGTCTCTACCTCCATCACAACCACAAAATCAACCACCACAACTACGTCAACCATAAGCACCACAACCACAACCCTTGCTCACAAACCCTACCTTCACAGTCATGAATCTTGTACTCTCGCTCTTACCTTTGCGCCTGGGTGCAGTCTCCCTCACGGTCCTTTCACTAACTTGACCTGATTTATCGTGGCACTCCTTCATACAGTGCCACGCCAAACTGACCTGACCTTTGATTTATGACCTAAGAATGCTTGGCTCCTAGCCAGTTACCTCGAATATTCCATTACACAATTTCTCCGTTCTTACAAGCTGCAAACTAATTCTTGCGTGAACAATTCATTGCCTGTGCAATTGCCAGGTGTTAGGATGAGGGTGGTATCAGGCATGTGGGGAGGGGGGGAAGCATATATGTACTTGACGAGTCCTGTAATTGCGCCGTTAGTTACGGTGCTGGCTGCTGCTTGGATATTACGGCGTGGTTTCATTTGTGTGTAGACTGGTGGCGTTATCGGAAGCGTGCTGGTCTCCCGCTCGCTTAGATGTGCGTCCAAATCCCGCACTTCTCTCCGATTCCCAGCAGTGACTGTTACCTTGCCCCAAAAGTCCCCATAGCACACAGGGTAAAGGTGATGGCATCAGGCGGCGCTACTCAGCGTCTTGGGTCAGAAAATGTGTAAATTACGGTGTGTGTGTGTGTGTGTGTGTGTGTGTGTGTGTGTGTGTGTGTGTGTGTGTGTGTGTGTGTGTGTGTGTGCGTGTGTGTGTGTGTTTGTGTGTGTGTGTTTACACACAAACGTATGCGTGCTTGTAATAATGTATGCAACAATAAATGGGCAATATTTCTCTCCAAAATTGTTTACAAGCTTTACGATATTTGCTAAGCAAGAAACCCACCATCAGGGTAGCACCCCCCCCTCCAGACATGTTATCCCCCTTTCTTCCATCCTCACCTTTTTTACATCTCCAGTACGTGTCCGATTGTCACGAAAACGATGTCAAACAAGATTCACGAAAACTGAAATCCGGGAAAACTGAAATCCGCGAAAACTGGAATCTGTGAAAACTGGAATTCGCGAAAACTGGAATTTGCGAAAACCGGTATCCACGAAAAATGGAATGCGCAAAATCTGGAATTCGCAGAAAAATGGGATCCGCGAATACTGGAATCCGCGAATACTGGAATCCGCGAAAACTGGAACCCACCGAAATAAAAATTGGTGAAAACTAGATTGCGCGAAAACCCGAATCCGCGAAAAATGGAATATACGAAAACTGGAATCCACGGAAACTGTAATCCGTGGAACAAGATCCGCGAAAACTGGAATCCGCGAAACAAGATCCTTGAAACAAGACCTGCAAAACAGAAATCGTTGTGCCATCATTAGCCGCGAGAAAGGAAACTGGTCACAAAAGAGAAAGTTTTTCGTTTCTATTCTTGTACCCAGTCTTGGTACGGGTCGTTAGCCCGGGAGGCAAAACCACTGCCGAAATCTTCCTGTCTGGATTCGTCTTTATCATTCTGTCAATCTATATGCGTTTTCAAGACGAATGCTTGTTATCAGTTTGAGCAGCTCTGTACCAGCTGATATTCACTGTATCATTGTACGTCATCTGGTGTTTATGCGTGTGCGTGCGCGCGCGTGTGTGTGTGTGTGTGTGTGTGTGTGTGTGTGTGTGTGTGTGTGTGTGTGTGTGTGTGTGTGTGTGTGTGTGTGTGTGTGTGTGTGTGTGTGTTTATGCTTGCATGTACACTTGCAAATATATTCCCGCGCACGTGTTCGTACAAACTATCATCTTAATCAAGAAGATCACACTTACAAACGCCTGCATTGATGCTGTACAAGCACTATAATTCACTATTGCAGTATCACATCGAACATCTATATGCAATTAGATTCGAGATCGGTGGTTTTAGCTATCGACGGTCACAAAACTGATCGAGGAGGTGCAATGACACTGCCTAATGGCACTGCCAAGTACGAGTACAGCGTTTTTTGCAAGAACCATTTTTACTGACAATGAATTGTTAATTTCTTCTGGCTGCCTCAGTTCACAGCTGAAGTCTTTAATATGGTCTCCCACGCAGCTCAATATACCAATCTAATACCAACTAAAAGAAGATACCCGATATAAAAAACGAAGTATAATTAAGATCTCGAGGAAGTTTCCTTCTCAGCGCGCTTTAGCATCCTGGTGTGGCGCAGTCAGAAACCTGGTGATCTCGTATTAGCTTAGTTGTAGGTTCAAATCCCGCACTCTTTTCCAATTTCTAGCAGTAAATTACCTGCCCTAATAAAACAAGCGTATGATAGGTCAAAGGTGACAGCTTCGGCCGCAACTACGCGGCTCCTGGTGTTAGGTTCCTCAACTTCTTAGCAAGCCAACTTAGGGGTGCATGTACAAGCTAAAATGTTGTCACATTCTATCATGGATACGGGCTATGATAGACTCGTATACACATACGAAGGCCGAAACATGAAACGTGGCCGAGTTTAAGTAAACACACACACATTCACTTTAACACGCACATCTTGCTGGAATAGTGGTGCCGCGCTCGACAGCTAACTCAGATTTCTTAGTCTTCGAATCTCCGCCCAGGGCTGAAAAGCATCACAACACTGCAAGCCGGCACTCCAGCTCTGTTGGGCAACGAGTTAAGGGTTTGTGGGTGTAAGGCATTACTAATAGATTGGGCCATATATGCTCTAAGCTATCACCCGGGACAGTAACTGTCGAACCCGAGTTCGACACGCGGTCCAAGGCTCTAGACCAGTGGTTCCCAACCCCAGGGTCGCGACCCAAACTAGGGTCGCGAGGGTGTTTTTGATGGTCGCCAGAGGGTCTTTTTTAACGTTTTTTTTTCATTCAAGTTTCAAATGTATTTAAATTCATTGTGCTAGTAAATATAATAAACTGAACTATAAAAACGAAAGTTTATAAACATTATGCAACTACGTAGAAATATAACATGAAATGGTTGAATTTATTATTACAATTAGGGTCGCGACTCCAGGCCAAGAGTGGATTTAGGGTCGCAGCCAAAAAAGGTTGGGAAACACTGCTCTAGACCATCACTAAGGACGAGAGACCAGCTGGTGGGCACCCCACGATGCACAACGTGGGTCAGAGCAAAAGTATATTGACGTTCAAGCTGCCTATTTCAGGACTTTCGCCACATTCTCTACAACCCAAACTCTCTACTAATACGGCAATTTAATGCTAGAAAGTACAACAGTCTTATATCGGAAAGACCGACAGTTTTACATCGGAAAGACCGACAATTTTACTAGAAAGTACGACAGTTCTACACCCAAAATACCACATTTTTCGCCTGAAAGTACGACAGTTTCACACCATATAGTACGACAATTCTTCACTAGAAAGTACAACTTTACACCGGAAATGGAAATTTAAAAAAATCTCACCTATTTTTTGTTTTTATACATTTTAATTTAGTGCAGAAATAAAAAAGATAAACAAATTCATCTTTTATTTCAATTTAATAAAGATATATAAAGAAAAATATAAAGATAAAAGGTACAAGACGGGTGACCTGTGAAAGATCGCGTGACCCCCTCCCAGGTCACAAGGAACATTACTAGGAATACCATCGACTTTTCCCATCTCTCGTAAATGCCAAGACCCTCGTTCGTAACCCCGGGGGGAGCTCTTATTTCGACCCCCCCCCCCAGTGTTCCCCAGTGGTTCTTGAACCCCCAACCAGCTTTACTATGTTCTTAACCAAGTGCTGTACTTTGCACAGTCTAATCTGGCTAACGTTAAGAAGGTTTCTTTTAAACGACGGAGTAGGCACGTCACTGGAAAGCTATGTGTGGAAGCAGATGACGCTTTCAGCGTATCTCATTTTATTCTATTTCGTTTTATTTCATTCACATCATTTTATTTTTTTCATTTAATTAAGTTTTATTTCATTTCTTCGTCTTTTTATCTATTTTATTAATTCCATTCCACCTTGCTGTGAAGTGAAAGTCTCACGCTTACTTTCATGGTTCATCATGGTAGAAGAGGGTAAGGAGCTTACGCCAAGAGACGCTTAGCAGCGGCCGATGCCGTCACCTTTGCCCTGTGTGTTATCCGCTTGGACTGTTGAGGCAGGTAACAAACAGTCACTGCTTGGAATCGGAGGAGTGCGGGATTCGAACCCAGAACTAAGCGAATTGCGGGACCACCACGTTGTGTCTCGTTGGAAAATATGCAAACGGGAGCCTGAGGAGGCGCCGGAAGGGAGAGGGGCGGGGGGGGGGGAAGGTGGCGTCGCGTCGCGTCGTGGGAGCCGCACTGGAGAGACCGACCCAAGTGCCACCTCCTTAGGTCGCACTTAGGTCGGTCTAAGGCACGAACAAGTCCTTCACGACCTAACAGGCTTGTATGTATTGTTCGTCAAGACTGATGCTTTCTACGGCTCCACGCCTCCACACGCAAGCAAGCAAGCAAGCAAGCGCACACACACGCACAACCCACACCCACACCCTCACCCACCCACACACACACACATTCCACACCTGTGACCCAAGTTCACCTCCTTGACTGACTGACTGACTGACTGACTGACTGACTGACTGGAGGTCAGTCACCAACTGAGATCGATTTGTTTTTGAAGTCGATGATGACGCTTCGGCTGGCACAGGAAGACTGCTTGGGCCATCCAATTGACACCTCGGGAGTGCCATGGCAAGGCGGTGATGAACAGGTGGGTAACAGGTGGTGAAAAGATGCACAAGTGGTGAGCAGGTGAGCAGGTAGTGAACAGAGTGATGCACAGAGTGGTGAAGAGACGGTGTACACGTAGTGAACAAATTGTGCACATGTGGTGGGCAGATGGTGCACAGATGGTGAACAAGTGAAGGGCAAGCGGTGAACAAGTGAAGGGCAAGCGGTGAACAGATGGTGCAGAGGTGGACGAAAGGTGATGCACGAAAGGCAACAGAAGGGTAATACGATATACTAACAGAGTCGTTTCAATAAGCAGTGTCATTTTTCATGTAGTTTCGATCAAAAGATCTTATACTAAACGATATGAACGATATTTTTCGAAGTCGTGACAACATTTATCATACCCGAGTGATGATGGATTGGTCTACTGTATATTCTGTGGTGACGGGCGTGATGTCTTGATATTCGTTTATTTATTTATGGATTTATTTGTGACAACTAAGATGGTGTACACATGGTGGAATGTGGTTTTGTGAAATTGGATTCAGCATTTTAACGTACCCGAGGTACACAAGTCTCTGCAATCGGAACTAAAGTAACACATTTATGACCCGACTGCTGTGACATCTTTATTACGTAACGTTAATGTGATGTAACAGACAGGCAAACAGACAGACAGACAAACAAACAGACAGACAAACAAACAGACAGACAAACAGACAGACAGACAAACAGACAAACAGACAGACAAACAGACAGACAGACAGACAGACAGACAAACAGACACTGACAGACAAACAGACACTGACAGAGAGACACTGACAGAGAGACACTGACAGACAGACACTGACAGACAGACACTGACAGACAGACACTGACAGACAGACACTGACAGACAGACACTGACAGACAGACACTGACATACACAGACAGACAGACAGGCAGACAGACACAGAGGCAGACAGGCAGACAGACAGACAGACAGACAGAGACAAAGACAGACAGAGACAGACAGACAGAGACAAAGACAGACAGAGACAGACAGACAGAGACAGACAGACAGAGACAGAAGGGGCATTATGAAAAAGGAAGGATGGGAAGGAAGGAAGGAAGGAAGGAAGGAAGGAAGGAAGGGAGGAAGGAAGGGAGGGAGGGTGGGAGAGAGGGAGGGAGGGAGGGAGGGAGGGAGGGAGGGAGGGAGGGAGGAAGGGAGGCAGGGGTGTGAAGAAGACAGAGTGGGAGGTGAGTGGGAAGGAAAGGGGGATGGGAAGAGTGTAGAGGCAAAGAGGAGAGGTGCGGATGAAGGGGCAGAAGGAGTTGGAGAAGAGGGATGGAGGACGAGGTGGCAAGGAAAGGCGAGAGGGATGGGAGAGGGAAAATCCTCTTTGTCCTCCATTTTTTTCTCCTCCTCCTCCTCTCCCTCTTGTGTGTCACCCTCCCTTTCCTCTTCTATGTCCTCTATATTTTCCCTCTCTTGTTCCCCTCCCCACTCGCTTCCTCCTCCTTCATTTCCTCAAATTCATTTTTCTTACTTCTTAGTTATTTCTCCTCGTCTCCTTACCTCTTCCAATCTTTTATCCTCGTATGCCATTTCTTGGGGTATTCAAGTCCCTCTAAGTACGGATTTCTCAATTCCTTTCATTTATCTTTTGTGCCTATAACATCCCTGAATTATTCATTCACCTTTCTCCCTCGGTCTGCCTTCTCCTTTCTTTACCCTTTTCCTCTTTCTTTTCGCATGAACGAGTACTTTCCACTTAGCTTCGTTCCTCTCCCTCTCCTCCCTCTCCTCCTCCTCCTCCTCCTCCTCCTCCTCTTCTCCATTTCCTTGTTTATTTCTCCTGCTCTCCATTCGGAATGATATTGAAGTTATTCTGCTTCATCTCGAGCTATTTCCTTCCCCCCGTTTTCTTTACGTCCCACGCACCGTTTTCTTTTGTTTTTGTTGGTTTCCAATGTTCAGTGAGCTTTTCCTGTGGCCCTGTTGTTGTTGTTGTTGGTCGAACGAGGAATCTTGGTTGGTTTCTCTTCTTTGGTCTACTTTTAGCCTCTCCCTTCTTGGGTCTCCCCCCTCCTCCTCCTCCTCTTCCTCCACTACCTACCATTCTTCCTTCCTCCTCCTCTTCCTCCCCCCTCCTTTCCCCAACCTCCGTGTGCTCTTCCATTTTCTTCAGCTGATCAGCATTTTCCTCTTCCTCTTCATTATATTTTCCTCTTCCTCTTCAGTCTTTTATCCTCGTCCTCCTCCTCCTCCTCCTGCTCTTTCTCCTCCTCCTGTTCCTCCTCCTCCTCCTCCTACCCCTCCTCACGCTTATCCTGAGCAGGACCGTGACTGGTCTACAATCGATAGTTTAAAGTGGCCCGCCCGTCCATTCCTGCACTCCCTCCCTTCTCTCCCTTCCCTCCCTGCATTTCTTCACACCCTTCTTCACCCCATCCATGCCTTCACTCCCTACCCTCCATTTTCTCATTCACCTCACTCTCTCCATTCCTTCAACCGTTCTACTCACTTCCTCCATTCCTCCACTCTTTTCTCCCCCTTCGTTTCTTCCCTCTTCTCTCTCTCTCCCTCCCTCCCTCCATTCCTTCCCTCCTACCTCCTTCCCTCCCTCCATTCCTTTCTTCCTACCTCCTTACCTCCCCCCTCCCTCCCTCTCTCCCTCCCTCCATTCATTCTTTCATACACTCCTCTCCCTCCCTCCCTCCCTCCCTCCCTCCCTCCCTCCCTCCCCTTCCTGCCTGCCTGCCTCGCTTCACTTCCTTGATTCCAGACAACGGTTCCCTCCCTCCCTCCCTTCCTCTCCACCTTCCCTCTCCGTCTTCCTCCCTCTCTCTTTCAGTACTTCTTCCTCTCCCTCTCCTCCTTCGTCACATTTACGCTGTTCTATTTCCTTTATCTATTTACTCAAATTCCTCCATCTTTCAATTCCATTCTATTTTCTTCCACTCGTTCTATTTTTCAGTTCTTATATTATTGTATTTATCTTTCGTTCATTTTTTATATATTCAGTCTCCAATTCTCATCTTTCGTAATCACTTTTTCATCGTCCTATAACTTGTGTTATTTGTCTTTGTCCTCCTTAAGTTCACTTTTTTTTGCCCTCTACGTATCTTTTCTTACATATTTCAGTGGTAATTTCCTTCTTTTTTTTACACTAATGTGCTCCTGCCCTACATTTTTTCTATCCCTCCTCCATTTTTGTTTTAGTACCTCTAATGTCCCCGTTCATCCATCCCTTTCTTTCGTCTTCTAATTTCTCGTACATTTACTCTTCTTGCCTAGGTCTATATTTTTTCTACCACTTTTTCTTTACCTCTCTCTTCTTTAGTTGTTCTTGCTTTCATTGTGTGTTCGCATTCCATCTCTGGCTCTCTCTCTCTCTCTCTCTCTCTCTCTCTCTCTCTCTCTCTCTCTCTCTCTCTCTCTCTCTCATATTACTCACTTTTATTTTCATCCATCTCTAATTTGTATCAATATCAGTGCCACGTACCTTTTCATTTTTTTTTACTTCTTTTCACTTATTTCTTCTTCTTTCGTTCTCATTCCCCTTTTCGCTCAATGCTTTCCGCGTTTTACATTTCTTTAACTCCGCAATTATGATTTTTTTCTCACTTTCCTCACCATTATTGAATTAATACTTTCTAACATTATTTTTCCCACAGTTTTTCGCTCTCCCGTCAAGGTTCCACGAATGAACGCTATTTATCAAAACGTTTCGTCTCGTCACGTTCAGCCAGGTCGTTTGGTTCTTTTCGGATGCAATCTAAGCTCTTCGAGGGAAACAGTTGCGTTTCCTCGAGTTCACTCGAATGTTTAACGGAAGTAGTCACGTTTCTTCACGTTCATCACAATTTATTTGGTTCCTTCATATTCATTGTATGTTCCTCAAAGAGTTCATTCGAGTTCTGTCGTGTCGTTTAACGACGCGAAGTTTTCAGAATTTCATTAAAATTCATAACTTTATTTCGTTCCACTTTACGTCCAACAGATGTCTCTTCTTAGTAGCTTATCAACGCCCATTTTTTGTTTTTTGTTTTGTTTCAAGAGTCACTCAGCTTTCAAAAACTTCGATTTCTTTAATCTTTGACCCTACAAGGCCGTACTGGTCTGGTTACATCCGAATTCGAAACTGTAGTCGTTGCGTTTGAAGATTCATTTGATGACGTCATATCGCCTATCGTTCCCCAGGACTCCCGCTGCTGCTGCTGCTGCTGCTCCCGTCTCCCCTGCTGTCGACCGACGTTCCACGCTCTCGAGTCATCTTGCAAATTCGTTAACCTCGTTAAAGTCGCGCCATATTGATAGCAGACACATTCCTACCCCCCTTGATGGACGTACAGAAACAGAAGACCTTCAAGCAGGACCCTATTGAACCACACTCAAAGAACTTCGCTCGGCATGCCGATGAGGAACTTAGTTGGGACAGAATGCCAAGTCATGACATTTCTTTACTCCCATCACGCACGTATCCAGTCCTCACTTGACTGGTGCGAATTCCTTTACCGGTGCGTGAGACACAGGCCACAAGAACGAAGGTGCTGGAAGCATCAATAGGGTGGAAATCTAAAGAACGCCAATGCCTATCACAACGCCAGTTCAGACTGCCAAGCATGGCTTATGTGCCTGCAGGGCTTTAATACAATTACATGAATGTTGTCGCCCCATGGGGATGGGGAAGAGGGGGAAGAGGGGGAAGAGGGGGAAGAGGGGGAAAGGGGGAAGAGGGGGAAAGGGGGGGGGTCTGTTTCTAGTTTGCAATCGATCCTACAGACCTCCCGTCGCAGCCGCAGCGCCCGGGAAGTGACGAGGCTCCTTCCTGCACGCCGCTGCTTCTGTTTTCGTCACTCACTCACTCACTCACTCATTCACTTACCCACCCACTTACCCACTCATCCACTCACCCATCCACTCATTAACTTGCCCGCTCACTCACTCACCCACCCACCCACTCACTCACCCATTCACCTACACACCCACCCACTCATCCAATCACTCTTCAAGTTCCGGATGACCCTGACCTTAACAATTGACCTTCATATTTCTAACATCGGGACTTTTATTCTTCGTCTACTGAACGACCTTTAGCCCTTCACTTGATCCATCTGACCTTAAAGATGTCTGCCCTTGTGCATTTATCCTAATTTTCAACCTTGATTATTCCCTTCTCTATCAGATGCCTATTACGGTCTCACCTTTTTCACATTTTCCTTTTTAACTTTTTCTGACCTCAAGACGACCATTCTTGTGCATCGCTATAGAAAAAAAAAGTTTCCTGTTGATCTATCGTTTCCATTATTATCCATTACGTGACCTCATTTAGTTTTTGACGTCTCATCTTGTGTCTTTATCCCTTGTGTCATTATCGAGTACCTGCCCTTAAATCTACTGACCTTGTCATTTACCTATTGACCTTATCCGATCTAAAATCTATTGACGTCCCCTACTTATTGACCTTATCTGACCATCAATCTACTGACCAGGTTTCCTACGTACTGACCTTAATCCATTTCCCATACCTATCTAATGACCGTCTTTGACCTTCCCGCGATCCATCCATCGTATGGCCTTGTCACATCTTCTCACGTTGCCCCCCCTCTGGTCTTGCTTGCTTTTAACTTGTCTTCTTCTATCTCTGTTTTCTATCTTATATTTTTCACGGTTTGTTTGACATTTTATGTTAACCCTTCACTTCATAAGTCCAATACATGATCTTGACTAACCTCATCGATAATTTGACCTTGAGTCTTCATTTTCCTGTCTGTAGGTGACCTTGAACTGTACTTCCTCGTTACATCTTGACACTGTACCTCCACTTCCTTGCCCGCCACTCGAACCAGACTTTTCTAATTTCTTCGCTATTACAATTCTAACAACCAGACGACTTGACACAGAGCGACCTCACCCAGACCGACCTGACCCGCTATTTCCTCGATGACCTCTCGACCTTGACCCGTCTTCTGTCTGAACTTGACCTTTTCCTACTCTATCTTCCTCTTTTATCTCTTCGCCGCGTCACCCTTCCTCTCTGGTGCTCCATTTCTTCCAACCAAGCCTCCCCTGCGTTTGGATCAAAACGAAAATTCTTGCTCTCCTCCCAGATTCTGAATATTCAGCGGGGGGGCGGCGGGGGGGGCAGTGGGGGGGGGCGGAAGAGTTTACTGAGGGAGAGTGGGGAAGGGAAAGAGACTAAGGCCGAGATGGAAATGTGAAGACGCAGAGAGGGAGAGAGGAATGAAGACAAAGGAAAAGAAAGGCAGAGTATGAGAGAAAAAAAAAGGAGGGGAAAGAAAGAAAAAGAGGAGAAAGAAGGACAAGACAGAAAGAAAGCAAACAGAAAAAGAGGGGAAAAAAAGAGAAAGAAATCGAGAAAGCAAGAAAGGGCGAAAGCGAGAAAGAGCGAGAGCCAAAGAGTACGAGAGATCAAGAGAACAAGAGAACAAGAGAGAGCACACGCGCGCGCAATAAGAGAGAGAGAGAGAGAGAGAGAGAGAGAGAGAGAGAGAGAGAGAGAGAGAGAGAGAGAGAGAGAGAGAGAGAGAGAGAGAGAGAGAGAGAGAGAGAGAGAGAGAGAGAGAGAGAGAGAGAGAGAGAGAGAGAGAGAGAGAGAGAGAGAGAGAGAGAGAGAGAGAGAGAGAGAGAGAGAGAGAGAGAGAGCTGAAGCACTCAAGTACTTTAGATACCTGCTCATAACAATCAGTATACATTAGCATGAGCGTGGGTGGCGGGTGCTGGAGGATGTGGTGGTTGACGAGATGGATGAGAGGTAGAAGACCTGATAAGCGGAACAAATGGAGATGTGGATGGATGAGCAGGTAGACTGGTAGAAGTTGTGGATGAAGGTGTGCTGTGGACAGCAAGGACTTTAATTTCTTCAGAATAATGACATATTTCACATATTTTCTCCTGGTCTGCTGTGAACTATTTTATTCAACTTAAATCTTTGACTCCTGTATTCGACTTTTATATTCTGTCTGCTGCCAAGCAATTATATCGAGTTTAAGGAAGCAATTCGTGGCATCCGAGGGAGCTACCGAATTAATGGGTATTAGTTTGAGAAGCAGAATAAGCGAGAAGATTGTGCGAGAGGAATTGGGGAGGGAAACGGTGAAGAATGGGTCAATATTGAATCAGATGATTAGTATTAGGCTTCCACTGGGGAGATGTACAGCTGGGTGGGTGACAAAATATGTGACATGGCTGTAGATGGAAAAGGAACAGGGGGGTGGAAGGAGAGGGGCGCTGGGTAAAGAGTGCAGGGTGGGTGAAGAGTGGGTGATGGTTGAAGAGGGGGAGCTGGGTGAAGAGGGGGGCTGGGTGAAGAGGGGGGCTGGGCGAAAAGGGGGGCTGGGCGAAAAGGGGGGCTGGGCGAAGAGGGGGGCAGGGTGAAGAGGGGGGCAGGGTGTAGAGGGGGATGGTTGAAGAGGGGGGCAGGGTATAGAGGGGGGATGGGTGAAGAGGGGGGCAGGGTGAAGAGGGGGGCAGGGTGAAGAGGGGGGCAGGGTGAAGAGGGGGGCAGGGTGAAGAGTGGGTGATGGTTGAAGAGGAGGGATGGGTGAAGAGGGGGGTCAGGGTGACCACATCATAAGGAAATAATATGATGAAGTATTTATGGAGTTTTTTTTTTTTTTTTTTTTTAATTGAACGTAATGGCTGGAGAAGATGAAGGCTAAAAAGGGGAGGTAATTAGTCGATGGCAGAGAGGATGAATGGATGGATGGATGGATGGATGGATGGATGCATAGATGGGTGAATGGGTGGATAGGTGGATGGATAGGTGGATGGATGGATGGATAGGTGGATGGATGGATGGATGGATGGATGGATGGATGGATGGGTGGATGAATGGATGGATGGATGAGTGGATGGATGGATGAATGAATGGATGAATGAATGGATGGATGGATGGATTATGAATAAATGAACGAGTGAATGATCGAGTGGTTGAACGAGTGGATGAAGGAGTAGATGAACAAGAGGATCGGCGGGTGAACGAATGGATGAACTAATGGATGAATGTATGTACGAATGAATGGATAAATGGATGGAACGAGTGCCATTTTTGGGATTCCGGCGGCGGGTGAGGGTCAGGTGTCCGTCCGAGGAGGATGAGGATGAGGATGAGGATGATGAGGATGAGGGGGTGACCTCCAGATCTTAAAAGACCAGTTGGTTCCATCAAAACTGCTTCGGTACTTCTTTGAGGTCCTCTGGCTCACGAAGGAAGACTTTCTTCGCGCGCGCGCGCGCGTGTGTGTGGGGGTGTCTTCTTTTTCGCGAAGAAAGTGAAGACTTTGGTCAACCCCCCCATCCCCACGCCCCTCCTACTTTCACCTCGGGAGGATCTTGTCTTGAGTTTGACTTACGCCAGACACGGTTGCGTGGTCTCCTTTCGACAGGTGTGGGTAGTTAAGAGATAATCTCTTCATAATTGTGGTAAAATTTCTTGCGAGATGAGATAAAAGTTTAAGAAAAATTAAACACTAAGACGTTGGATATCGAATTTGGCAACAAGAAAATAATAAATAGGTAATTAATATATATAAAAAATAATGAAATATGTAAAAAAGATTAAATACAGATAATTATATGAATATATAGGTAAGAAAAAATAAAGTAAAAATAGATAATAATTAAATTATTAGCACACAAAAGGAAATGCATACTAACAAAGATATACATGATAAATATGATGAATATACAAACAGAAAATAAAGTAAACAAAAACTAGTAAATGATAATGAAATACAGATAAATAGATAAATTGGTACATGGAATTGGGTTGAACGTTTAATAGACAACGCTGGCATATGAACACAAAGACAAAGGATAATGCGAGTTAATATTTTGTATTTTTTGTCAATAACAAGCGCTTCTATCCTTGGGAACATTTGTCGGAAAAAGATATATTACACATCAAAGGACGTCACACTACGAGAAGATAGATATCAAGCTAGACAACGTCGTGTACGTCGCATCAGCAGCAGCACCAAACGGCTGTTGAGCGCCACGTTGAATCAGAACCCGAACGGAGTCCCACTTAACAATGGAATTAGGCCGACCTGACCTTGAGCTTTTAGGACACCTGTTCCGCACAACGATACGACCGTTGAGAAGCGTACGCCCACAGAAGGAATCCTCCTTATATTCTATTTTCACCATGTATTATTAAGATATGTCATGTTCTTCTATGCATCATAATTGTATATATTTTTGTTTAATAATGAGTAAATCCATAGAACGAAAAAGCCTTTTGCTCCGCTACTCGCATCGCCTCAAAAGTGTGGTCACAACCTTCCACACATTATCGTGTCAGAGGTAGACTTACTAAGGAGAAACATACCAGTAATTTAAAAGTGATCAGCATTCTTTTCTAAGTGAATATTAGTCATAAAAAACTCTGGTCCGTAGGGGTGTGACGTAGCCCCCCTTCCCCTCCTGACTGCACAGACCAGTCAACAACCCAATACGGCATTCAGGTTATGAAATACGGCAATTCGTTTCTCTGGCGCCTCTTGGGAACAGTGGCTGTGGCTTACTGACAGTAACCCATTTTTCGGAGCGGGTAGTACGTTTCGTTGTATTTCAGCTGCCGCCTGGCGATCTCATTCATCCTCGTGACACCACATCGGTAGCGAGAGTACCAAGTCCCCCTCTCCCTAACTAAACCTTGTGATTATTTATATTATGTCTACCGCCAGGTGATTTTATTTACACCTATGGTAATCCATCGATGACAGAGGAGGACACTGGTACTGCATAGAAAGAACTATAGGCATACTACTATTAGAACAGAGAAGAAAAAAAAAGAGAAGAAAAGCAGAAAACTTGAAACTAAAAGCATGAAAGTAGATAGGTAGAAAGGGGGTAGATAATGGGGGTATATTTATGGGATATAAAGAGGGACTGAGGTTTTATGGGGAAGGTAGGGGGGGAGCTATTGATGGCTATTGACAATGACGCCTGTAGTCAATAGCCAAGTCACAGCCGTTCTGCCAACGACACTTCCCCACCCATCCCCGACCTTCACAGCGGGAGCTAGAACCACCACTATCCCCCCATTCCCCCCATACAAGGCCCCATGTGTAACCATAGCCCCCCATTCCCTTCCCCATTTCTCTACCCTCGTCTCGTTTCCCGTTGCCAAATGTCCCCCCTAAAAAAAAATCACTATACATTGTTCATCATTGAAATTGTGTAGATTTGGTTAATATTTTCTTACCCACATACCCACCATTTGCATCGTACGAGTGTCTCTCCTTGTGGGTAACACAAAACTCGTTCATATCCGCTTTCGGATACATGTCATCCGCACACCAGCCCACTAACAACGTGATCTCTAACTCACTTCCATCTTAATGCATTTATATTCGTCTGTACATCCCTGGAATGCCATCCACACCTGTTTCCACGTGGTCCACCACTCGGCGCCGTACAATGGGGCAGATCTGCTGCACAAGCACCCTGAACGACAAGCCAGAATTGCCCGACTGGAGGGAGGGAAGAGAGAGGAGGGGGGGACGGGGACGGGGGCACGGGCGATGGAGGGTGTGGGATGGGGGGATAGGGGTCTCAAACCTACAGCGCTTTCGAAAAGGAAAGCGTGGATTTTTTAATTCTTTAAGAGAGCTCACGCACAACACGAAAAGGCAAAAGGAAACGAACACACACACACACGTGCACGCACACACACACACGCGCACGTACACACACACACACGCACACACGCACACACACAAACACACACACACACACACACACACACACATACACACAAAGAAAATGACATTGACAAAAAGATAGACAACGACAGGAAGACAGACAGACAGACATACACAGACAAACATACAGACATACATAGACAGACAGACAGACAAAAACACGGAGACCGAGACAGAGGCAGACAGAGATATCACTACTCTAAGCGCCAACAACTTTTTTTGTCATCTTTTTATCCCTTCTCGTGCCGCCTCTTACAATCCTCTTCCTCTTCCTCTTCCTTCTACTCCTCTTCCTCTTCCTTTTACTACTCTTCCTCTTTCCATTCCATCTCCACTACCTTCATTCCTTGTCACCACCTCTTTCTATAACTTCTCTTCCTTGTCTTCTCTTCTTCCTCCTCCTGCTCCTCTTCCTCTTTTTCTATTTCTTCAACTCCTCTTCCTCGTTCTCTTCTCCTTCCTACACTACTTCCTTCGCCCGTCACCTTCTCTTTCTATCCCCTCTCTTCCATATCTTCTCTTCTACCTCCTCCTCTTCTTCTTCCTCTTCTTTTATTATTCCCTCTACTCCTCCTCTTTCTCCTCTCCCCCCTCCACTACCTCCTTCTGCTGTCACCTCTTCTCTTCCTCCTCTCCTCTCATTACATCCGCAGTACGAGATTGCCCACAAGGATAGAAGCGCTAGTAAACCAGTCCATAACTCTCGTATCCTTTCTGTATCGGCCTCCTCTCCCCCCTCCCCCCCTCACGCGTTCTTTTCTCCCCCAGTCCCTCCCCCTTCTTTCCTTTCCGGCTTCGTCCTTTTAATGATGAATAATCTTGACCCAACCTTTCCGTTTTGTTCCATCCTATTCCGTCCCTTTCTTCCTCATCCCGGCCCTGTCCCGTCCGGCGTCGCTTCCGTTCCGTTCCGTTCCGTTCCGTTCCGTTCCGTTCCGTTCCGTTCCGCCTCCCAGATCACAATAGTCTTTTTTTCATTTCGAACCCATCGGAAACATTTGATCCTCAATTATCGACACGTTCCCCGAACATTAGCATATCTTTCTACTCGCCCCCTCCCTCCCTACCTCTCTCCTTCCCTCCCTCCCCTCTCTCTTCCCACCCCTCCCCCTTCTCCATCTCCCCTAATTCTTCATATCCCACCCTCTTTCTCCTCCCTCCCCACGCCTTCCTGCCGCTCTTCTTATTCAATAGACACGCAATTTTATGTATTTTATTGTGTTAGCTATGGTAGAAGGGACAATAAATGGATGTTGCATGGGTGAGGAATGGATGAAGGGTAGGTGTATACCCCAATTAGGTCATCCTTCTTATATGAAGGAAAGGTCCTTTTGGAGCGAGAGTGAGCGAGTGTGTGTGTGTGTGCGTGTGTGTTTCACACATTACATAACACGTAAAACTATATCACGTACATACATACATGCACTGCTTCCGTCCCCCGTGTTGTCAGATTGAAGTCTTAAGACCTCAAGGTTCTCTTCACCCCTCTACTCCCCATCCCTTCCCCTCCCCTTCCCCCTTCCCCTCCCTATAACCCCCACTCCCCCTCCACCTTTCTCCAAATCACGTGATCTTTCAAGTCCCTCATATCCCGTCTTATAATAAATGTCGACCTCCAACCTCATCATCTCTTCCCCCTCCCTCTTCATCTCCCCGTCCTCCTCCAATTGTCCCTAATACTCCCTCCATCCATCTCACCCCTTCTTCCTACCTTCTCCTTTCTGTCTCTTCCTATACTGTCCCTCCCAGTCCATCCCCTCCTCGTCCCCGTCCACCCCCTCTCCCCCTTCCCATCCACGTCCCCGTCTCTTTCCTCCAACCATCGCAATCTCAAGCCCTCTTACTTTGCCTAGTAACACATTTACCCCCCCCCCGTGTCACTTGGCACCCCCACCCCCACCCCGGACTCCACGTCTTATCTCTATCGTAAAGCTTGCTCACTCCTCTCACTCTCTTGTCGGTATCTAGTACTTCGAGTAACTTCTTGCGTCCCTCAAAATCCTGCCCCACCTCCACCTTCATAATAATAATAATAATAATAATAATAATAATAATAATAATAACAATAATAAAAAAAATGAAACCTGATAGTACGTCATCTTCCTACTTACCAATCTCTGTAAATCTCCCAGACTAACTCCCATATCTACCCCAATCAACCCTGTCTCTTAACAATTCTAATTCCACATATATGACCCTAATACTTCTACTCTCCTCCTCCCTGCTCTTCCATCATCTCCCCCCTCTCCCCTCCCCCCCTTGCCAGGGCGTTCGCGAGCTCCCCCTTCTGTGGCGGGTGATACCCCCGGCAGGGGGTCCTTCTGCTCTTTTGGCTTTTCTTCCGACCGACCCTCCCTCCAGCCGCCTCGCTCTTCTTTCATCCCCTTTCTGCCACTCCCACATCCCCCTACCCCCCCTACTTCGTTCCCTTTATTCCCTCTCCCTTTCTTTTATCCCCCCTAGACTCGTCTCCCTTGGGGGGAACGATGGGCCTCTCTTGGGGAGGGATATCGTGTGCTCTCCCCTCCCTCCCCCCACCCCTCCATCGCATACCTTCAACTACCCATCTTCATCAATCACCCCATTTATCAACCACCTCATACTGCCTCGCTCTCTTAACCCCTTCTAAGGTTACCCATCTTATGGACGTACGTGCACATATGTACACGTCAGCACGTACGTGTACACATGTACATGTATGTGCTGGGGTGTGCACATTCTCTATTCGCGGGTATGTAAGTAGGCGGGCAATGTGTGTACTCACCCATATTACATGACATATCTTGACCCTTTTCTTCTTATCTTACCACATACTGTATCACCCACCTCTTCCTACTCTATCCTCTTACTCTTCTGTTACTAAACCCCCCCCCCCCACACACACACAGAAAAAAGTCAAATTTTGGCGTGGCCA
>NC_134778.1:1846861-1869361 GCF_046742065.1 Oratosquilla oratoria
GCTAATTACGCAACGTTACTCGTGCCAGATTGATGGAAGTGCTCGATGCTTTTTTATCTATGTATATTGTCTGGGTGCAATAACCTTTGGCCTGCTGCTCACGGCCACGGTGTCGTTGCGTGTTGCCGGCCCCACGTGCATGTGACATTGGGGCGGAGAGCTGGAGGAAGCGGTGGGTGGGTGGGTGGGTGGGATGGGGGGGGGTAGTGGGAAGGAGTATTGGTGATCCAGAAGACCTGAGCTGGTCATGGGAAAGGTGCACGAAGGATTGGTTTGGGGATTGGGAGATGAATAGGTGTGATAGGCATTCGTATTTTCTGTAGGTGTTGGGAGTTTGTGGGAAAGGTGGTCAGGTCATTGGTTGACAGTTGGCATGGGGAGGTCAAGAGGGGTAAGAGGAAGAAGCTAACTGAGCCAAGATGAAGATTTACAAAGAAGTGAGGATGAAACAGCAAAAGATATTTGAAGGTGACTGGAAAAGGTGACTGGAAAAGGTGGCAGGAAAAGGCGGTTTGGATTAGAAACACTTTCCTGACCTTTCAACAATTTTTTTTTTTAGAGAAGACTTATAGTCTACTCTGAAAAATAATTTTAGTCGAAACGTCAGTAAATCAACGTTTCTAATCCAGCCTGTGTTTTCCAACCATCTTTTCCTCACAGCATAAGGTCTTGCAACTGCGCTGACGAGAAAGTTAAAGTTCTGAACAGTTCTACAAACGAGGTCCGTTCTTGACAGGTGGGCTGACGAAGAGAGCAGGACTTTGTGGACACGTGCTGGTGAAAGGTCCAAGTTCTTCGCATGTACGTATGTTAATCAAAAAGTCAAGTCTTTGTTACTATGTATGCTGATGAAGGCTCAGTAAGTCCTGCACAGGTGTGTTGATCAGGCAGGTTTAAGAGAGTGAGGAGTCTACACCAGGAGACGCCGAGTAGCTGCGGCCGAAGTCGTCACCTTTGCCTTATGCGCTTGAACAGTTGAGGCAGATTATACTCACTGCTGGGAATCAAAAAGGAGTGCGGGATTCGAACCCACAACTAAGCGAACGCGAGACTAGTATGAAAGTATGGTAAATATCTGAACAGGCTGCTAATGCAAAAATAAACCCAATCAGGGCATGTCATCTTGATGAAAAGGAGAGGCAAACAAATAATGCCTGTGGTAAGGGTCGGAAAAGTCTGGATAGTTTGGGTTGAAGAACCTCGGCGGCATCGAAAACTGTGTAGATGAAAAACGTAAGGTCTTAGAATATAAAACAAAATCTAGGTAGATCATGAATAAAAATGTCCAATTGTAAAGTTTAGAGAAGTACTGTTAAATACGGAAAAACCTTTACGCTTTTACTAAATAGCAGTGCCAAGAAGGCTTCAGGGTTGATCTAACATGACCTAAATTTACAGATATTCTGTATTGGTTGATTTCCAAAAGCATAAATGTATTGTGCCCTGTGCAGGAGACAGAAGTGTACAAGTACTTGTTGGGGCGGGGGAGGGGTAGATGATAGACGGTGGATGGTACATGGTGACATTGATGTTCCAGGAGGCATGAATGATACAAAGATTCTACCACTTTCCTCAGAGAAACGTCAGAGCTCTAAGGCCTGCGGACAAAGCAGGAAAGTTTGAAAAAAAAAAAAAATGGAATCATCAAGAGGATACGACGTTAACGAGTGATTAGGCAAGAGTGAAGGCTGATTACGGACCTTAACAAAGTTCATGATTGGATAAGTTTACAAGGAGACGATGGCGCAGGATTAGGATAACGATTAACAAAATTGGTAACGACTAAAAGATCGGGAAAGATTGGGAAACTGTATGAAAGGAAAGGATTGGCGCCCAACCATGTTAGGGTAAGGAGGGAAATGTGGTGATGCGAGAGTAGGTGATCCGTGGATTTTGCTCTAATGAGTGGAGCGCTGTCGGATTGGATAGAGAATCTAGGGAAAAGTTACAAATTCAATAAATGAAAGGGAATAGTATGGAGGACTTGAAAAGCAAGCAAAAAAAAACAAACAAAAAATGTAAGTAGGTTAGGAGTGGACACAGAATGAAGGGAGAGTTAGTGCCTATGGGTGGGAATGTGACGTCTCAACAAAGGAAGATTTGTTTAAAGTGGTTTGACATGGGCAGAAGTGTAGGTTGTTTGGCTACATTAGTTTGAACGCGTTGAGATAAAGACGTCACTGAGGTTCCTCTCTTCATTGGTAAGGTAAGTCTTGACAGTAGCGTAGTCAAGCCTAGTCTGGCTTTTGCCACTTAGGGCGCGACGAAGAAAATGAGTGTCTGTTGCCAACACGGTTATAATTCTATAAATATATTTATTATGACTAAATCTATGTACAGTGTAGAACTGAGTGTGAGCACCCAGTATAACATATAGATATATACAGATATTATCCTATCGACGTAATGAATTTATCGTAAGCTATGTTTTGGCAATATTTCTGGTAGTGTTCGCAAGGCGTGATTTGATGCAGGTACCGTGAGGTCACCCTTTCTGACCGAGGGTCAGATCACACAATAGGCGGTCCATTGAAAGCTTGCTGATACCACTGGATCTGAGGTCGTGTAGCTAACGCATGTGCGTGCGCGTGTGCACGCTAGTATAGAATGAATAATTGACACTCAGTCTACAGGCATTTCTTGCAACAGAAGAAAGTGGCCTGAGATGGTCAAGGCTAGACAAGGCTGGAGAAGGATGGGCAAGACTGGACAAGACTGGATAAGACTGGACAAGACTGAGCAAGGCTGGGAAAAGGAGGCCAAATACATACAATGATGGATTAAGAACGGTAAGAGGGTTATCGTGGGAAGGGGGCAGACGAATGAATACGAAACAAATGTAGACAAAAGTGAGCGAGCGTGGGAGGGGGTAAGAGCGAGCGGTGGGAGGTAAGGGCGAACGGGGGGGGGGCGTAAGGGTGAACGTGGGGGATAAGGGCGAACGGGGGGGCGTAAGGGCGAGCGTGGGGGCGTAAGGGCGAGCGTGGGGGCGTAAGGGCGAGCGTGGGGGATAAAGGCGAGCGTGGGGGATAAGGGCGAGCGTGGGGGATAAGGGCGAGCGTGGGGGATAAGGGCGAGCGTCGGGGATAAGGGCGAGCGTCGGGGATAAGGGCGAGCGTCGGGGATAAGGGCGAGCGTGGGGGAGGGCGATCATGGGGGTAATCGTGGGGGATGGCGACCGTGGGGGAGGGCGATCGTGGGGAAAAATAAATAGGTAAATAACGATGATAATGATAATAGGAGCGTGTCTGAATGAACAAGGGTTCCTGGGGGTGCGACCAAGGGAGAAGGCGCGTTGTTGTTGATGTCAATCGAGCGAGACCAAGAGAGTGAGGGCGAGGAGGGTAAATGGACGAGACATTGCCCAGGGTGAGGGAGAAACCACAAGCAAGGGACACAACATTGTCCCTCGGACTGACAACACTGATTGGCCCGTCCCCCGTCCTCGTCCCCCACCCCCTCCCGCTTCCACCCCCCTCTTCCCCCTCCCCCTCCTCCTCCTCCGATTACTCCTCCCTTTGGTGGATGGCAGATGGACGAGATAGCGAGCGTTCTGGGGCTAATAGCTCGAACGATGTGATCAGTTCGGGCCCTGTGAGGCCCAAGTGACAATAATACGCTTAATGACCGCGACTACTGCACCCACGACGGAGGTCTTGTCGTTCTCCCTTGTTCCTCGACTCGGAACGGTGAACCTCGAGTTTGATGCAGCCCGAAAGAGTGCTTCTGACGACTACAGTGCCATTTGCACGAGGCACGGTGCCATAAATCGAGTGCCGAGGGATCACCAAGTTGGCACCCAAGAGAGGTTTTGCTTCAATAATGGCTTTCGACGAGTTTCGGGGATGAACACGCGCACACGCACACGCACCAAAGGACCTCACGAGTGTGTTGCTCTTCTCCTGTATACTGCAGTTAGGTATATACATATAGATGAATACGCGCACGCTTGCGTGCACACACACACACACACACACACACACACACACACACACATACAACACATACAAACACATATTCAAGTGTACAGACAATTACATACCGACAGGAAGATTGAGCAGTGATTAATTGTTCACGTTCTTGGACGTGTCTCGCGAGACGGAGCAATCCTGCTGCTGCCCCTTGTGCACAAACACACACACACACACACACACACACACACACACACACACACACACACACACACACACACACACACACACACACAAACACACACACACATTCTCACACACACACACACACACACACACACACACACACACACACACACACACACACACACACACACACACACACACATTCAAGTGTACAGACAATTACATACCGACAGGAAGATTGAGCAGTGATTAATTGTTCACGTTCTTGGACGTGTCTCGCGAGACGGAGCAATCCTGCTGCTGCCCCTTGTGCACAAACAAACAAACAAACAAACACACACACACACACACACACACACACACACACACACACACACACACACACACACAGTCGGACGTGCAAGACCGCCTCAATCTATCTCCATCTGCATTAAACACTATTTCCCTATCCCTCTCTCCCTCCCCTTTAACTTTTTCCCCTTTCCCTTTCTCCCTTCTCTCCTCTCCCTCTTCCTCCCCCTTAAACTCCCCTTTTCCTCCTCTCATTCTCCTCCTCCTTCCCTCCCCTTATTCTCCCCTTTTTTTTGCTCTCCTTCTCCTTCCACCTTTCCTCTTTCGCTCCTCCTCTTCCTCTCTCTCTCTCTCTCCCCCTTTAAAAAAAAAAAAAAAAAAAAAGTGTAGATGTGCCGTTTTCCTGGACCACCGTTGCTCTCTTTGACGTTGGACTGAGTCACACTACACAAGACAGACTTTTCATGGGATATATTCATAACACAGAGAGGTAGAAGGGGGGAAGAGGAGAGACGGGGGAAGAAAAGGTGAAGATTCTCCGATAACCAGCGCTTCTATTCTTGTACACAATATTGCGCAGAATTGGAGTCATAGATGTCATAAAGAAGATTTTTACGGTGGGCAGTAGAAACAAGGATTTTTTTTTTTTTTTTTTTGTGGAGCTTAGTACCCAGTCATAAAAGAATGATACGTGACTCTGGTACGTAGTGGTATTACAAAGATCACTAGAGTATCAAATGTATAGAACTTGGGAAGTCAATACCCTATAAGGTTGCAGAGGAGAGAAGACGGGAGGAGACCTCAAGGAAATGGGGGGAGGGAATTGGACGGAAGCAGAGGATCAAGAGGGGAAAAAGGGGGAATTGGAGGAGGAAGAAGAGGTGGGAGGTAGGAGATAGTCGAGGGGAGAAAGTGAGTGAGAGAGAGAGAGAGAGTGTGTGTGTGTGTGTGTGTGTGTGTGTGTGTGTGTGTGTGTGTGTGTGTGTGTGTGTGTGTGTGTGTGTGTGTGTGTGTGTGAGAGAGAGAAAAAGAGAGAGAGAGAGAGAGAGAGGAGAGACCGACAGAGAGACAGACAGAGAGAGACAGAGAGAGAGGGGGGGCGGGGGAGCCCTTGCGTGTGGTGTCTTGTTCCATAATGTTCCATCGACCGCTCCTGGCGGCGGCGGCGGCGGCGACAAGGTCACATCATCTTCTGCGGTGTTGTCGTCTTCTTCCTCTCTTTTTCTGTCTTCGTCCCCATCGGGGACGTGCTGCTTTGGGCTCTATCACAGGCCAAAAGGTCCCTCGTAATTGGTGATAAGGTTGTGTTACATACATATATGCATACAAACATGCATACATACATATACATTACATGCATATGCTACATGCATACATACATACTCACACGTGCTCACTCACTCACTGTTAGGGGTTTATCTTCAAACACTGAGCCTTACCATCCCTGGCTCCTGTTGAGCTTCCTTCCTGTATTGACTGAGCTCCCGGTACTGATCTTCCGGTATTGAGCCTTTGGTTAAAGAGAATTCACTGCCGAGGCTCAGGTGCCTGTGACTGCTTCTTCCTCACGCCCGATTAGGAGAAACTGGTTGTGGGTCTGTGGGCATATTTACCAATCTATCCCCTCCGCCCCCGATCGGCCCCCGTCAGTATCAGAAGCTGCCATGGAGGTCTCGACTATCAGTCCTCATTAACAACGTCACATTTGTGGGTCTAACGACGTACGGGTAATGACGCACGGGCGATGACGTTGTAGAGGGAGAGGGGGGAGAGGGGGAGAGGGGGAGAGAAAGAAGGAGACTGGAAGGAAAGAATAAGGTGAGGAGCCCACTACGCCAGGAGGCGCTGAGCAGCAACTGCATCCGAAGCAGTCACCTTTGCCCTACGTACTATATGCGCTTTTGGTAATGTTGGGGGAGGTCATTCACGGTCACTGCTGAGAACCGGAAAAGAGTGAGTGCGGGATTCGAGCACACAAGTGAATGCGAGACCAGCACGCTTTCGGTTACGCCATGAACACACTATATGGACAGAAAAAAGGAGGGAAGAGAGAGAAGAGAGGAAGAGAGAGAAAGAGGGAAGATAGAGAAGGGAGGATGCTGTAATTAGAGAGGATACATCATTCCACACGAGAGAGGAAACCGAGAGTGAGGATAGCTCCGAGAAGAGAGACCGTTCCGCTCCGCGTGGCGACGCAAAATCCCACCGCCGCGGTTTCTTAGGTCCGTTTTGGCGGTTCGCAGAAACTCGTAAAATCTGGTGGTAACTGCCAATGACTCGTTGGGTGAAACGAACAAATGGTTGTCCACCAACTCGTTTGCGGGGTTCGGGGGAGGAGTGGGGTGGGGAGGGGTGGGGGGGAGGGGTGGGGAGTAGGGGTGGGGGTGAGGGCTCCCCACATTAGTTTTGGTCATAGATGATAATAATAGGGGGCATGGGGAAGGGGGGTGGAGGAGGTAGGAGGGGGTGGTAGGAGGATGGAAGGGGTAGGAGGACGGAGGAGATATATGGAGGGGAGGGGTGTAAGAGGGGGTAAGGAGAAGGGAAGGGATAGAAGGGGTGGGTACGATGAGAGAGGGGGTGGGGGAGGGAGGGGGTATGGGAGGGAGGGGGTGGGGGAGGGAGGGGTATGGGAGGGAGGGGGTGGGGGAGGGAAGGGGTATGGGAGGGAGGGGGTGGGGGGTATGGGAGGGAGGGGGTAGGGGGTAGGGGAGGGAGGTGATAAGGGGGGAGGTCGTAGGAGGAGGTAGATGGTAGGAGGAGGAGGGGAAAAGGAGGCGGGAGGGAGATAGGAGGTAGAAGGGGGTTAGGAGTATGGAGGAGGATAGGAGGAATGAAAAAATACGAGGGAGAGGATACAAAGGAACACAAAGGAAGAACAAACAACAGCAGGCCTACTGGCCCTAACGAGGCTGTTTGTGTTTACTATACTAAGCTACAGTTAAGAAAACATGGCAACTGGGCGATAGAAGATGAACTAACACTACTGCTACCACTATCCTTTCCAATGACAATTAATTGTCGCGCTGTCAGATCTTTTACTGCAAGGGATAATATTCTATTTGCAGATTAGAGTCCAAGTATTTATCTAGTCGATTTTTAAATGTTATTGTGTTACTTTCAACGACAGTAAAAGGTAACTAATTCCACGCATTAATAATCCGGTTAAAGAAGAAATGCTTACTTTCATTCGAAGAAAATCTTTTACCAGTTATTTTAAAATCATGACGTCTTCTTGTATTTGATTGGTCTAATAAGAAATAATCTTCGACAGTGATGTTGTCAAAGCCTTTGAACATGTTAAAAACCTCGATTAAATCTCCTCGCATTCTCTTTTTTGAAAATGAGAATAGATTTAGACTTTTAAGTCTTTCTTCATACGGCAGATTTCTCAGCCTTGGTATCATTTTGGTCATTCTTCGTTACACTTTTTCTAGTTTATCAATACATTTCTGATAGTATGGGCACCAAAATTGTACACAGTATTCGAGATGGGGACGGACCAAGGAATTATAAAGGTTTAGCGATATTTTTTCTGATTTATTTTCGAAGACTTCCGATGAAGCCAACCAATTTATTTGCTGTTTTAACAACTTCTGAGCAATGCTGACTTTGCTTCAAGTCATTTGATATTAAAACTCCTAGAACTTTTTCTTTAGTTACCGAGTCCAGTATTACGCCATTCATCTGGTATTGGATGTGATCATTGTTACTTCCAATGTGCATGACTTTACATTTGTTAACGTTAAATTTAATTTGCCACTTGTTTGCCCAGCTTGATAATCTGTCTAGATCGGGTTTCATAGTTTCTTACTCTTTGGTGGTTACTTTACCGGTGATTTTTGTGTCATCAGCAAATTTTGATACTTTGCAGAGGAGGCCGTCGTCTAGATCATTTACATATATTAAGAACAAAACGGGTCCCAAAACTGATCCTTGCGGTACGCCACTTTTAACGTCGAGCCAGCTAGACGAGGCCCGTTAATTACAGTTCCGTTTTCGTTCAGAGAGCCAATCTTTAATCCAGTTGTGGTTATTACCAGAAATACCGTGTGTTTTTAATTTGTCGAGCAATCGTTCATTTGTTAAAGACGTCATGAAAGAAGTCGAGGAGATTTGTTAAACATGAGCGTTTGCTACGGAAGCCATGTTGTGAATCTTTCATAATTTTATTTTCTTCTAGAAATTTCACTACACTGTCGCGAATGATGATCTCTAGCAGTTTACACACAATCGAAGTCAGGCTAATCGGTCTGTAGTTGCCTGGTTGTGATTTGTCCCCTTTCTTGAATACGAAGAGGGAGGGGAGAAAGGAGGGAGGTGGTAGGAGGAAGGAGGGGAAAAGGAGAAGGGAGGGGAAAAGGAGGAGGGAGGGGGATAGAGGGAAGATGTGTTCTATGATGGATGTGTGGATAAGAGTAGTATGGGGGGGATAAGTGTCAGGGTGAGGGAGGGGTACGAAGAGGGAGGTGATAGGGGCTGGGAGAAAGGAGGGTGAGGAAAGGAACGAAATAGGAAGAGGAGAGAGGGAAGACGAGGGGAAAGGGAGGCAGAGGGGTAGAAGGGAGATGGGGAGAAGGGAGAAATTGAGGGAGAAGAGAGAAGTTGAGGGAGAAGGAGTTTCGGCGAGTGGCGGATGCGCTTACATGGGCGAGTGGCGGAGTGCCAAGAGGCGGCGCGGCGGCGGCGGCGGCGCGATAACGGGGGCCGGGGAAGACGACGGGGTGAAGGGGAGAGGGGAGAAGAGAACGAAAGAGAAGAGGGGAAGAGAGAAGAGGGGGACAGAGGAGAGGGGATGAAAAGAGACGGAGAGGAGGAGAGGAGGAGAGGAGGGGAGAGGAGGAGAGGAGGAGAGAGGAGGAGAGGTGGGGAGAGGAGGAGAGGAGGGGAGAGGAGGAGAGGAGGGGAGAGGAGGAGAGGAGGGGAGAGGGGAGAGGGGAGAGCAAGAGAGAAGAAGGGAAGAGAGAAGAGGGGGACAGAGGAGAGGGAATGAAAAGAGACGGAGAGGAGGGGAGAGGGGGGAGAAGAGAGGGCGAGAGAAAAGAAGGGAAGAGAGGAGAGGGGGACAGAGGAGATAGGATGAAAAGAGGAGAGGAGAGAAGCGGGGAAGAGAGTAAAGGGGAGGGATAAAGGCGAGCAGAGGAGAAGGGGAAGGCAGGAGAGGGGAATAGAGGAAGACAGGAGAGGGGAAAACAGGAGAGAAGGGAAGACTGGAGAGGAGAACGGGAAGGCAGGAGAAGAGAGGGGAAGGCAGGAGAAGAGAGGGGAAGATTGGGGGGAAAGGATGGGGAGAGGGTAAGGTTGGGAGAGGGGAAGGGTGGGGATGAGGAGGGTGAGAGGTGTAGGGGGAGGAGGGAGAGGGGGAGAGGGAAGAGTAGGAGGAGGAGCGACGCGGTCGATTAAGTAGCTAATTGAATACTGCATCAGTACAACATCGGACACCATCGGAACAGGGAACAGGTCCGTCTGTCTAGGGGGGGGGGGGCGTGATCAAGGGGCCCTCCTGCTCTAGGAGGACCACCTCAAGAAGAAGAAGAAGAGGAGGAGGAGGAAGAAGAAAAGGGACACCGTCTACTGGTAGCGCTGGAAGTAAGTTCTCGTGTTTGACTTTTGGTTTTTTTCTTCGTCTGCGTGAGCACTGGACATAATCCCATTCAGTTAAATCCCCCTTCCAACCCGGCGCGGTGGAAGGGGTTGCCGCGAGCGAGCCCGCCCTGGGTGCTTTGGAAACATGCCGGAGGCCATTACTGAGACAAGAATCACCTGTGACAGGCTCAACAAGGGGGGAGGGGGAGAGAGGGGGAGAGGGGGGAGAGGGGGAAGAAGGGGAGAGGGAAAAGAGGGTGAAAGGGTTGAGAGGGGGTGAGGATGGATAGGGAGAGGAGAGAAGGGAAAAGGAGGAAAACGGGGAAGGGAGGGGGAAAGGGAGAGGGGGAAAGGGAGAGGGGGAAAGGGGGAGGGAAAGGGGGAGAGGGGGAGGGGGGAAGGGGGAGAGGAGAAGAGGGGGGAAGGGGGAGAGGAGAAGAGGGGGAAGGGGGAGAGGGGAAGAGGGGGAAGGGGGGAGAGGGGAAGAGGGGGAAGGGGGAAGAGGGGGAAGGGGGAGAAGTGGGAGAGGGGAAGGGGTGAGGGAGAAAGGGGGGGAGAGGGGGAAAAGGGGTGAGGGAGAAAGGGGTGAAGGGCGGAAGGGGGGAAGGGGTGAGGGGGAAGGGGTGAGGGGGGAAGGGGTGAGGGGGGGAAGGGGGAAAGGGGGAAGGGGGAAAGGGGGAAGGGGTGAGGGGAAAGGGGTGAGGGGAAAGGGGGAAGGGGAAAGGGGGAAGGGGGAAAAGGTGGAGGGGGATAGGGTGAGGGGGAGAGGAGGGAGATGGGGAAAGAGAATTAGAGAGATAGAGAGATGGATAGCGATAGAGATACGTAGGTAGATGGAGATAGAGGGAGCTATACTGTATCACATGGACTTGTGGTGAGCGTAATTGCATTCCTGTAATACAATAATGCATCGACGCAGGTAATGATCATGATTATATGGACAAATAAACGAGAACATTTTCATTCTTTTCCCTTTTCTGAGTAAATAAAACAGATTTTAATTTAGCTCTGACCACACAGTCATTCTAGAGAAGATCTTATTTCGTTACTTAAATCAGTATATTTTGTGCAGAAACTACACACGTAAGAGAACAAATATACACGCGCACGCGCACGCACACACACACACACACACACACACACAATCTCTATGCAAACATGCGGAACGAGAGAACTGTGGCTACATAACGAAGTGGAGGTTAACCAAACAAAAGGAATCTTTATCCTTCACTCCCTCAAATGTAATCCCTCACTCCAAAATTTCGAATCAATTCCTACTCTCTCTTCTTGTGGGATTAGAATAAAACTCCTTCCTGTCCCTTCTAAACTGGGAGTGGGAGTTGGTGTGGGAGTTGGATACGCAAAATCCCATCCATCCTAAGCGATTGTAATGTTTTATGAAGGGAGCTGACTTCCCGCTCCCTCTAAGGTAACGAGAGTTTGGAAACTCCTCCCACTTCCTCCCACGGGAGTGAGGCCTTGTGAAACGTGGCAGCCCCGTCCCGTACACCGTCACATTTAGGAGGAACACAACGTCTTCCGGGCGGAGCTGCTCCCTCCTCCTCCTCCTCCTCGTCCTCCTCCTCCTCCTTCTCCTGGAGGAGCGTCTCTTCTTAACGGTGGATGCCAATCATCGAAGTCGCCGTTCCCAGACTTCGACGGTCATGCCAGGCTGGTGACATCACCTTTTTGAGAGAGAGAGAGAGAGAGAGAGAGAGAGAGAGAGAGAGAGAGAGAGAGAGAGAGAGAGAGAGAGAGAGAGAGAGACAGAGAGACAGACAGAGACAGACAGAGACAGACAGAGACAGAGACAGACAGAGACAGACAGACAGAGACAGAGATAGAGAGAGAGACAGAGGCACAGAGACAGTGACAGAGACAGAGAGAGATAAACAGAGATAAACAGAGAGACAGAGACAGAGATAAACAGATAAACAGAAAGACAGACAGAAAGACAGAGAGGCCGAGAGACAGACAGACAGAGACAGAAGAGACAGAGGCAGAAGAGAGACAGAAGAGATACAGACAGAAGAGAGAGAAGAAAGACAGAGGGACATAGAGAGAGAGAAAGAGACAGAGACAGGGATAGGCAAAAAAAAGATACACACAGACACACACAGACATTCTGACACAGAGACGCACAGATATACAGACACAGACAGACAGACGTACAGAGATAGAGACACAGAGACAGACTTAGAAACTGGCAAAGACAATGGCAGACAGTGACAGACACACAGACACGGAGAATGCAACTACTGTGAACGCACTAACTAAACCTTTTCCATCACAACTCCTCGGAGTGGCACTCTTTGGTGGCACTTTGATGGACGAGTCTCGTTCGTGGCACAGGCCGCCCTAGAGAGAGAGGAAGCTCGTGGGCCTCTCCGCCCCTCCGTGTGGGCGCGCCTGTCACAAGAACGGCACCAGTTCAGGCTTCAGAGGTCAGTGTGTGTCCCCTGGATAGCGACTTCATGGTTATGGGGTCACTCTGGTGGCTTAGATCTGTATCAATAGCTCAATCACGCACACACGCAGGAAGGTACGCATACAGTGTGTGTATGCATGTATGTATACATATGCACGTACACATCTACGTACAGATGCAAATTGGATATACAGTATAGTGACAATGAAATGCTAAGGAGCATAAGGCTAAACAGTATAATTCAAATTCATATATTCTTTTTATTATATGAGGAGTCTTTTTCAATGGACCAAGTACAGCAAATGGTGCCCAAACTACGAGCCCCCCTCCCCCCCCTCCCCCCCCTCTCTCTCCCTCTCTCTCTCTCTCTCTCTCTCTCTCTCTCTCTCTCTCTCTCTCTCTCTCTCTCTCTCTCTCTCTCTCTCTCACCTGCGAAGACAGTCTCCCTCGCCGTTAGGTTTGACCTTCTCGCCGGGAATCGTGTCCTTTCCTCCTCCTCGTTCCTCGTTCCTCCTCTCGCCTTCCGTCACCTGCCAGGACGTTTGCACCCACGACATAAGCCCCCTTTCTCCCCCCTCCCTCTCCCCCTTCCCCCACGCACACAATACATATATTGATTAAGTGCTTTGCATGTGCGTGTGTGCGATTTTAGTGTTAAAAAAATGCAACTTTACCAATTCCATTAAACCAATTATTATCATTTGTGCACATGACTCCAAAGTGTCAAATCATTGTGGTTATTACACACACGCACACACGCACACGCACACACACACACACACACACGTGATTCACCTTTTGTGTGCATACCGTCACCTGTACAGAACCTACAATTTCAACTTGACGATGTTATTTACGTTCTTAATTGTGCTTCCACGTCATGGCGTGGCCCTTCCCACGCTCCCCCACCAACTCTAGATTACCAGCGCTTCTATCCTTGGCAACAATACTGAATCAAAGAGGTGGAAGTCGTAGGTACGAGAGACTCCTTCGGCAATGTGGGAGACTGTACAAGGTCATTTATTTATTTATTTATTTATTTATTTATTTTTTATTTAGCCTCCAGTCGTAAAACAATGTCGTGCGACTCTAGTCTAGTCAGTGGGTATGTCACTAAAGCACTTGACATACTTTCCCAGAGCGAATTGATATCAATTGTCTAAAAGGTACTTGTTCACAAGGCCATAAACAGGAAATACTTTTCACTACGTATTCTTATGTATAAAAAGAAAAAAATTCAAATTAATTTTTTATTTTACTCTAAACCTCACGTTTTCCTAATTTGATAATATTCCAGCATATCTTCCTTAAACTTTCCATCCTGATAACTACTTTCTATAATGTATACAATTCGAGGGCATAGATATTTGTACGTAAAAACTAATATCCATAAAAATACAATGAAATGTTCTTGCAGTGAAAGTTTGTGATGATTCACTCGTTAGCTAAGTTGAGGTTCCTTTCGAATCCTTACGACTTTATTCGGGTTTAGGGTAAACTTGGGCGGAAACGGGTGTCTTCGTGTGACCAAAATTGGTCCCATCATTTGATTGAAATTGATTGGTATAACTTTGAATACAATAACTGTAATGTCAACTTGACGAAAAGAGAGAGACATGATATGGACAGTCACGAGCAAAAATTTTGACCCACCCAGAGTGTTTCACAATACAAAATTCAAATTCTTCGCCAGACAGCCTTTTTTCCTATCTAGTTATGAAACTTAACAAAGCTGGGTATTACATAGGAAAATATACCACTTACTCAATAAAAATATATCATATTGACGTCGTGAGGACTGTAGCGTGGGGCAAAACTATTGCTTTCAACTGTATATCCCTCCCCTTTGCTACATCCTAACTAGCAACTAGTTTGGGGGGGGGGGGAGCACCGAGCAAGCACCTGTCCTTAACACGATATCAGCCCCCCCTGCCCCCCGCCCCCCGTCCTCCAACCACATCATCGCACAATGTTTCGTCCAGACCCTCACGCTTGCAAGGGCAATGAACGAAAACTTCTGGATGCCACACTTCTCGTTGCAAAATGTTTCAGTTCTGCCCCGTGTGTTGGCAAGGGGCGCGATCGAAATACGCGGGAGAAGCCCATCAATTGAAAGGATCAGCTGGCAGGGTCAAGTTGTGATTAACATCATCATAAGGGGAAGCCGGCCCAGTCGCCAAGGGCTTCGGTCAACCTCTACAGTATGTGCATGCTGTATGCTACCATGTATGCTGTATATACAACGCCTCACCTGATTATACTGTAGGCTCCATATACCCAGCCAAAATAGCTATAATGCTGTACGTACTATGCCTCAATAGATGTATACTGTATGATGTCATGTATGCTGTCAACATCTGTAATGCTGTGTGAGTATGTGCGACACCTCACCTGATGTATGCTTTATGTTGCCATGTACAGAGTCAAAGCAGCTATAGTGTTGTATGTTCAACGCCTCGTGTCATGTATGCTGTATGCTGCCATGCACCTAGTCAAAGCAGCTACATACGCCTCACCTGATCTATTCTGCATATACCAAGACAATGCTCTTACATGTTATAAGCACTACGCCCAACCTGATCTATGCTGTATGCTGCGTGTGCTGAGCCCACCTCCTCTCAAACTGGGTTACATCAAGTACCGTGTTCGCGTACGAACAAGTGTTCAAAATTCGTTTGTCTACGTCAAGTGTACATTTGTTCATTATATACGATACTGGGTCTGTAAGTCAGTGTTACAATATTAGGTATTTCTGGCTTGGTGGTAGTGGTGGTGGTAGTGGTGATGGTGGTAGTAGTGTGGTGGTAGTGGTGGTGGTGGTGATTTTTGGTGGTGGTGGTGGTGGTAGTGGTGATGGTGGTAGTAGTGTGGTGGTAGTGGTAGTGGTGGTGATTTTTGGTGGTGGTGGTGGTGGTGGTGGTGGTGGTGACTGATGGGAACGACGACGACGACTATGATGGCAAACACAACTAAGGCGACAACGACGACAGCAATAAGAGTGAAATGGTGTTAACGATAACAATTCCCATGGTAACGATCATTACGATGATTCTGACGTTGAAGATCATGATGATGACAGTGACGATGATGATTTTGACAGTGATGATGAGGACGAGGGCATTCTCTAAGTTGGCTTCGCCCTCAATTCCCCCCCCCCCCCAGGTCCACCCCACGGAGGCTCTCCCCCCCCCCCCAGCTACTGAAGAAGATCGGCTGACGTAGGCAACCCGTGTGACGTCACTGCAACTATCGTAATGCATCTCTGCATGCAAAGTCACGTTCTCGTGACGGATGCACGTGCCGTCTCCTTCGCTGCTGTGGTGGCCTCGTTGTGTCTATTCTGGCTAACATTAGAAGAATCTGTTCAGTCTGGTGTTCCTCACCGTCAAATGGACGCTAAAGAATGGGGGCAAAGGAACAGGCAAATGTATACAAGCGATTGAGAGAGTACACGCACTTAGAATATCTTGTGTACATACAGAATTTATCAAATGTGGAGTGCGTACAGTATATGGAGTGTGTGTGGAGTGTGGAATGATGTGGACAGCAGTGTAGGACTCGAGGTGATGGATTTGAACTGGACAAATTTAGTTTTGAGAAGGAAATAGGAGAGAACTGGTTTACCAACACAGTGGTTAACGAATGGAATAGACTCACTAAATATGTAGCGAGTATTGAAACAATGGTTGTCTTAAAAAATTAGATAGCCGATAGTGACATGAAACTGCAAAGTGTTGGCCCTATGTTCTCTTGCAGTCTCCTCTGTTCTTATGTTCTTAAGTGTATAGAGGGCACTGAGGGTGTAATGCACCCATAGATTGCGTAAGAGGTTACGCTTAAGTGGAATTAATGTGGGAACTTATGAAAAGGGGACAGCTTGTATGTTCTCTGCCAGCCTCGACTAATGAAAAGTACAAAGAATTAAAAGGAACGTAGATAATGAAATAAACGCAGGCACACAGTAACGTATCCATCCACACGTACACACGCGTATAGGCGTATAATACACGTACACACGCATATAGGCGTATAATACACGTACACACGCATATAGGCGTATAATACACGTACACACGCATATAGGCGTATAATACTTACACGTACACACGCACATATACGCAAACGTATACACACGCCTACACACAGACACGCGTACAATACAAACATACACATGCACACTAATACACATATATAAAAGCAGGCAAGAACACGAAGGTATATCTACAACACAAAGCTTCCATAGTGATATACCCTGGCATCTGTAATCGCGCAGACATATACAAACACCACATAACCAACCCCAAACACACGACATCCGTTGCTGGCACCCAGCGCCACCTGGAAATACACTTGGCTATCTGCAGGCACTTGAGCTTCTCTGTAAATCCATCCTTTTCCCAGCAAAGGCGAAGCTTCTGTCAACAATGGAGCAAAGGAGTCTTCAAAACAACCAAGGACAGAGTGTGCGCACACAGACTCTTAGCCCATCTCCGTCCCGGGTGACACGTTCCCTTGGACTGCTGCTGTCGTCAGGCGATTTTAATCACCTCCGTGGCGCACAGTCCCTCATGACAATTCAGGGGTATTTCGGCTCGCCCTTTCCGTTCCGGGGATGCCATTGGTCTTATCATGGTTGTCGCCAGTCTTGTTCTATTCATATCCGTAGCACTTCACCCCATATCCATAGAACTTCACCCCAGTGATAACAGCAGCGGTTGATGCATTCACTGTGGAGAAGTCTTTACTTATTCTATCCAGGCTAACTCTAAACGACTTGATTAAATTTAGAGTAGAACGGGGGTTAAGATTATCTTAATCCCTTTGCTACGGTAACTCTTTATACATTCTATTGTATCCATCATCAGGCGATTTTATTCAGCCAAGGCAAGGGCTACGTGTTGTGTAGGCTAATAACAAGCTTTACCCAGAAGAGATCTATTCGTTGGACTCATTAACGTCTCTTTATCTATTAAAAAAAAAAAAAAAAAAAAAAAAAAAACTTACGAACTATAAAATCACATGTTAAAAAAATTATATTTTTTGGTACTCAGTATTTTTATTATAATTTCCAAATCTCGCAAAACATACAGATCATCAACCCTCGCTTCTTTATACGTGCTCGAGTGTAGATTTCAATGTAAATATTAGTCCGCCTTGTAATCTAACTTCATGATACCAATGAACCTCCGAGGAGTTAGGTTATGCACAGTCTACTCACGAGTAACAGGATCCGTGAGAGGATTCATTGATGTGACGGTACTGGTGAGAACAGACTTGCGCGGAACAGACTTGCGCGGAACAGACTTGCGCGGAACAGACTTGCGCGGAACAGACTTGCGCGGAACAGACTTGCGCGGAACAGACTTGCGCGGAACAGACTTGCGCGGAACAGACTTGCGCGGAACAGACTTGCGCGGAACAGACCTGCGCGGAACAGACTTGCGCGGAACAGACCTGCGCGGAACAGATCTGCGCGGAACAGACCTGCGCGGAACAGACTTGTGCGGAACAGACTAACTGGGGACATGCTAGTAGTTGGGGGTAAGGCTAGTAGCTAAGGTCAAGGCTAATAGTTGGGGGCAAGGGTAGAAGTTGGGGTTAAGGATAGAAGTTGGGGGCAAGGCTAGTAGCTGAGGGCCAGGCTAGAAGTTGGGGTCAAGGATAGAGGTTGGGGCCAAGGCTAGTAATTGGGGGCCAGTCTAGTTGGTACAATACAGGAACCAACCAGCGGGAACGGACCAATTAGAACCAACTATTGGGGAGAGAACCGACTAGTGATGCCCGACTAGCGATTCCCAACTAGAAAGGCCAGACTAGAAACAAACTCTAACTATACGAACATGCTCCATGGACACAAGATAAAGCCCTGGACAAACTTTTCTTGTTACGGAGTCGCGTCGTTTGTAAGCTTCTTCCGTGTGCAATTGTTGTTAGATACTAATACTACACTAAGACTATCTTATGCAAATCCGCTGATGCATAGAACGAATTTACGCTCTCAAGCCATCTCTTGCCCGTTTCATGTGCTCCCTTTTTTTATTGCTCTCTCAAACTCTCTTCACAGTTAAAACACTAACACAACTCGTTTGTATATACAAATAGTTTTACTGCACGTATGCATATGCATGAACTTGTATTAGAGGGTTACACACACACACGCACGCACACGCACACACACACACACACACAGGTTTCTATCTCATTCACCATCTCACTAAATCCTTCTTCACTTTTCAACTTTGATTTTCTCATTTCTCTCGTTCTCGTTTTGGTTTAGCCCCCTTCCCTTCTTTCCTCCTCCTCCTCCTCCTATTTATCCAATAACTTCAGCGTCCTCAGCATTGCGTCACCTTGGCGCCCCCATCTCCCACCTCCCCCTCCCACTCTCCCACCTCCACAATAACCAACAATGCAAAAGCAATTAAGGCGAATGGACAAATGATACTTCGAAACGACACCCGTCAGTCAGTCAGTCAGTCGGGGCCGCCATGGCAGTGCAGGTCGGAACAAGGCTGACTGCTGCCGACTGCTGCTGACCGTTGCTGACTGCTGCTGCCACTGCTGTCGCTCCCCTCCCCTTGACATTTCGACCGTCCAGAGGCCAGGTGGACAGAGAGACAGACAGACAGACAGACAGGTAAACGGGCCACCAGAGCTAAAGGCAAACCAAGACCAGAGATAGAGATAAAGACAGATGCACACAGACAGACAGACAGACAGCCAGGGACAAAAATACACGTGTATCTGTATAAACACGTACACACGAACACACTACAAACATAGGTATGCGCGCATATGCACAACAGAATTGTTAGAAAAAGTGGTGTATGCGTGCATGCGTGCGCGTGTGTTTGTGTGTTCGTGTATAGGGTCGCAGCAACACCCATAGACTGAGCTCTCATCCTGAAGAGTAGAAGCTGTTGATCAGGAGTTCAACACGTGATCGAAGACCATAGTGAACGCGCAGGCACACGCAGGCTAACACGCACGCACATACCCACATACACGCACACACTCAAACGCATACAAACAAACGTAAACACGTGCACACACACGTAAACACGTGCACACACACGTAAACACGCACACACACGTAAACACACGCACACACACGTAAACACACGCACACACACGCACGCACACACACACACACGCACACACACACGCACACACACACACGCACACACACTATATATATATATATAATCCAGCGGTCCGAGTTCGAATCCCGCCCAGGGCTAAAATGATTTCAGTATCACTGCGCTGCGAGCTGTTATTCCAACTCAAGTTGGATTGCCCAAAGATTGGTCATATATGAGCTCTGAGCTCTTATTCGGGAGAGTAATATAAATCACCAGGAGGACAAAGAAAGATGTAGACAGACACAGAGACGGGCAGACAAGCAGACAGACAGACAGACACAGTAAGAGACAGGCAGAAAGGAATAGACAAAGACACAGGAACAGGAGGGAAGATAATGTCAGTCGCTCTCCTGACGCGTAACTGACAACCGAAACAAGTTTGTGTTGTAGTGTAGGCCTACACCATTACATGGATTATTCCTCCCTCCCTCCCTCCCCCTTGCCTACACTGACATCCCGACAGCTTGGACGCCTCCGCGAGCCTAAACAGCTGATCTTGTCCCACCCCCTCCCCCACCTCCCCTTCCCCTCCCTCTCCCCCTCACCTTCCCCTCCCTCTCCCCCTCACCTTCCCCTCCCTCTCCCCCTCACCTTCCCCTCCCTCTCCCCCTCACCTTCCCCTCCCTCTCCCCCTCACCTTCCCCTCCCTCTCCCCCTCACCTTCCCCTCCCTCTCCCCCTCACCTTCCCCTCCCTCTCCCCCTCACCTTCCCCTCCCTCTCCCCCTCACCTTCCCCTCCCTCTCCCCCTCACCTTCCCCTCCCTCCCCCCTCACCTTCCCCTCCCTCTCCCCCTCCCCTTCCCCTCTCTCTCCCCCTCACCTTCCCCTGCCACTCCCCCTCACCTTCCCCTCCCTCTCGCCCTCACCTTCCCCTCCCTCTCCCCCTCACCTTCCCCTCCCTCTGCCCCTCACCTTCCCCTCCCTCTCCCCCTCACCTTCCCCTCCCTCTCCCCCTCACCTTCCCCTCCCTCTCCCCATCACCTTCCCCTCCCTCTCCCCATCACCTTCCCCTCCCTCTCCCCCTCACCTTCCACTCCTCTCCCTCACCTTCCCCTCCCTCTCCCCTTCACCTTCCACTCCCTCTCCCCTTCACCTTCCACTCCCTCTCCCCTTCACCTTCCACTCCCTCTCCCCCTCACCTTCCCCTCCCTCTCCCCTTCACCTTCCCCTCCCTCTCCCCTTCCTCCTTTTCTCCATTCTCCTCCTTCCCTCCATCCTCCTCCTCCCCATCCTCCTCCTCCCCATCCTCCTCCTTCCCTCCATCCTCCTCCTCCCCATCCTCCTCCTTCCTTCCATCCTCCTCTTGTTCCTGCCCTCCTCTTTTTCCTCCCCCTGCTCTCCTCTTCCTCCGCCTCTTCCTCAGTGACAGAAAACAGCGGGTCACCATAAACGATATAAAATAAAAATGGGGAGTGTTACTAGTGGAGTTCCCCAGAGCTCGGTTTTGGATTCCCTATTGTTCATTTGTTCATTACGTATATACACGACTTGGACGATGGGATTAGTAGTAAGCTTGTGGGCGACACTAAAACAGGACGCCAAATTAGGTCAGGAGAGGATACCGAAATTCTGCAGGATGATCTTAAATTGTTTACATGGTCGGTGAAATGGCAAATGGATTTCAATATCTCAAAACGCATCGTGGTAAGCGTAGATTTACATAATCAAGAAAACAAGTATACCTTAGATAACACCTTTTAAGAGAAAACTGAGTGCGAGAGAGACTTGGGGGTTCTAGTGAGTCCGGACCTTAAAACCAGGAAACAGTGCATTAGCGCCAGGAATAGGGCTAACAGAGCATTATGTATCATTGCTAGGACGGTTACGAATAAAAGTGCAGAGGTAGTCATCAAACTATCTGGCGAGGTACAGTTTTGGTCTCCGTCCTATAGAATGAACATCAATTCACTAGAATTAGTACAGAGAAGAATGATCAAAATAATACATGGGCTCAGAAATTTACCTTACGTGGAAAGGCTTAGGCACCTTATTTACACTCTCTGGGAAGACGCAGAGTGCGGGGGTAATCTAATAGGTGTTCAAGTGGATCAAGGACTTTAACAAGGCAGATGCAGACAAGGTCATCATATTAAGACAACAGGGCAGGACTCGCAGTAATAGATTTAAATTGGACAAATTTAGATTTAAGAAGGAAATAGGCAAAAACTGGTTTACCAGTCGAGTGGTCAACGAATGGAATAGACTTGGTAACCATGTAGTAATGAGCGCTGAAACTATCTTGTTTTAAGAAACGGTTAGACAACTTTATGGATGGGGATGACAGTTGGTAAGGGACTGGGAACTGCCTAGTTTAGGCCTTATGGTCTCTTGAAGTCTCCTTCATCCTTACTTCTCCTGCCCTCCCCCTTCTCCTCCTCCTCCTGCCCTCCTCCTCCTCCTCCTGCCCTCCTCCTCCTCCTGCCCTCCTCCTCCTCCTGCCCTCCTCATTTTCCTCACCTCCTCCTGCCCTCCTCCTCCTGTCCTTCCTCACCTCCTCCTGCCCTCCTCCTCCTGTCCTTCCTCACCTCCTCCTGCCCTCTTCTCCTCCTCCTGCCCTCTTCTCCTCTTCCTGCCCTCTTCTCCTCTTCCTCCTCCTGCTCCTCTTCCTCCTCCTGCTCTCCTCCTCCTCCTCCTCCTGCTCTCCTCCTCCTCCTCCTGCCCTCCTCCTCCTGCTCTCCTCCTCCTCCCCCTCTTCTTCCTCATGCCCCCCTCTCCTCCTACTGCCCTTCTCCTCCCTCCCCCTCCTACCTCAACGTAACACCGAAGCCCCACAGTGGCGGGGCTAAACAAAACAGGAGGAGGAGGAGGAGGAGGAGGAGGAGCGGCCAGCCTCAGCCCTGCATAATGGGGAAGAAGAGTTCGATTGCCACCAAGTTGCTGTCCCCCCAACGTAACCTAACCTAGGCGGACATTCTAGAGGCGAACCACAGACTGAAGAGAGGACAGAGGTGCCGGG
>NC_134778.1:1871861-1874361 GCF_046742065.1 Oratosquilla oratoria
TCAAACACTAAAGGAAATGAAGGCCTATTCTTCTTTTTTTTCTTTCTTTATTTTTATTCGTCGTCGTCGTCGTCACCATCATCATAATCATCACCGTCATTCAAAGAATGCTGCAAATGATTGACATCTACTCTTCGTACTGGTAAATGAGAGATTACTGTTCCATTTGGTTAGGCAGATGCTCTCACTCACTCACTCTCTCTTTCTCTCTCTCTCTCTCTCTCTCACACACACACACACACACACACACACACACACACACACACACACACACACACGCACACGCACACGCACACACACCACACACACACGCACACGCACACACACACACACACAAGCAAAACACACCCACACACACGCAAAACACACCCACACAGCATGAATGTGTGTGGAGGCAAGCGTTTGCAAGTATTGGGCGTTTTATCTTACGGCTTCGTTTATGGTAATCTTAAAAGACGGACATATAAAAAGGTTTACCTTCGTCATCTTTTGTTCTCCGTTCCGCAAACGCTGCTATTATGGTCAGGTCTCCTGAACGCGACTTATTTCGTCTCCGCTTTTTACTCTGTTGTCAAGCTTAGATGTTGTCACACCTCAACAGCCACGACACGGTAACAAACCAAAGTTTTTTATTCATTCATCTTTTTCTTGTTTATCTATTCATTTATCTTTTGCTTATTTTGCTTATTTATTTGTGTATTCAATATCATTTGCATATTTATTTTTTCCTTAACCGAGGACGCTGAATTAAGTTTGATGAAACTTAAATCTGAAGTTAGAGCGGCTCACCCTGTACATCACTTCTCCTCTTCGACGGAGGGGATTCAATATGACTTTTTTTTTTCATGTGCACGCTAATTTGTTTTTGGGCCGGTTAATATTTGTGCGTGCATGTGTTACCTTGTTTCAGCGCATGTGTACGAATGTGTGTATGCGTATGTATGTGTTTGCGTGCATTAATGTGTACGTGTGCGTGAACCTGTCCGTGTATGTCTCCGTGTACGTGTATGTGTCAGTGTACGTGTCCGTGTCCTTATACGTGTCCATACACGTGTGCGTGTATGTGTGCGTGTATATGCACGTGTACATGTGGGTGTATGTGTACACAAGTGTGCGTGTAAGCGACGATATCCATATACGAACTGTTGCACGTGAGGATAAACATTTTACAAAAATATAAATTTCTTCATCCAATCTATACCCTAGAGAGAGCTCAGTGTCCTCATACAAGCAAATGCTGACATACCCAACTGCACTTTCGTTTTTCAATTTGGCCTGATGCTGCAATGTCAAGTGGAAAGGAATTACTTGTTTCTGCAGTAAAAAATAAAGTGTTTTTTAATAATTCCCATGCAGCCACCAGCGTTCATATGTTACTGTCAGTGCGCTCTCACTCTCTCACTCTCACTCTCTCACTCTATCTCTCTCACTCACTCTCTTTCTCCCTCCCTCTCTCTCTTTCTCTCTCTCCGTCCCTCCCTCTCTCTCTCTCCCCCTCCCTCCCTCTCTCTCTCTCTCTCTCCCCCTCCCTCCCTCTCTCTCTCTCTCTCTCTAAATTCACATTTAGCAAATTTTACATGTATTTTGAAATCTTACATTTCTTTGCAAACATTATATTTCTACGCAAATTTTGTTTTTCGCTAATCTTTTTCATTCGTGCATATTACAATAGTTCGCGAATCTTATTCGCGAATCTTACTCCATCGCGAATTTCACATTTATTGCCGGTGACATTCCCTGTTCAGCCTCGTTTTTAAAGTTGTTTACAGATACAGTATCGAGTGCTTAGTCCGCCTGGAGGCCATTACCATAATCTTTTTTCCCGCTTGTTTATATCCACGCGGTAACGCAAGGGCCGTTGTTTACATACACGGATTTTTTTTTTTTTCCACTTGAGCTCGCCTGGCAACGTAGTTCAGTGTTGGATTTTTACACATGGAAGGCGTCATTCAGGCTCAACACTCACGCTGGTGCTTAACGTCAAAACTCTTGTTCGCAGACCTAATGGCACTAATACGTGTTGGAATTAGTCGTACCAGAACATGTGTTGGCATTTATCTGCGTTTGTATCGTTGGCACCAGAGCCCACCATACGTGATGGCACACAGGGCCGCCACGTGTTGGCTCCAGGACCCCCCCCCCTTTGTTGGCATCAGGGCCACTGCTCGTTGGCTTCTAGTCCATCTTTTGCTGGCACCAAGGCTTCCCTTCTTTGGCTCCAGGGTGACCCTTCTTTGCACTAGGGCCACCCTTCGTTGGCTCCAGGGCCACCCTTCTTTAGCTCTAGGGCCACCCTTCTTTGGCTCCAGGGCCACCCTTCGTTGGCTCCAGGGCCACCCTTCACTGGCTCCAGGGCCACCCTTCACTGGCTTTGGGGTCACCCTTCGTTGGCACCAAGGCCACCCTTTGTTGGCTCCAGGGCCACACTTCGTTGGCTCCAGGGCCGCCCTTCGTTGGCACTAGGGCTTCCCTTCGTTGGCTCTAGGGCAGCCTTTCTTTG
>NC_134778.1:1879361-1899361 GCF_046742065.1 Oratosquilla oratoria
ATAATGCTTGCTTGTGGTAGTCCTTCGGTAACGAAGATGACGTACTTATCCCCTGAATGATGATTAGTAAAAGGATTAGAATTGTAGTTACAATAAAAACAATAATAGCAGTAGTAAACAGCAGTATTAGCATTAATCATGGTTTAATGGTTATTCCATCTTTGGTATAGTAGTTTTGATATCAGTTTTAGGATCTAGTTTCTTTGAAGGTGAATTCTTTGGCGACTTCTTAGGCCAAACTCGGAGGCACAGACCCTACCGCAAGTGGGACAGGGAATTCCTTGTGCCGGGTTAACAAGACCTCGTGCCATGCGTTCATGTCTGCGGTTTTGTCGCTCGATCCTGATATTCGTGCGAGCGGCTTCAAATATATATATATCAGGCTGTCGATATATATATACATATATATATATATATATATACATAAATATATATATATATATACATATATAATATATATATATATACACATATCTATACATATTATATAAAACGTTATTCCTTTCCTAAACCCACATAATTGTGCCATGATGGTGTCATTTCATGGCAAAAGAAAAGGTATATGTATATATACATACATATATACATACATTTACGCACACTTGTGTGTGTATTATATATATATATATATATATTATATATATACATATAAATACAAACATATATAATATATATATATATATATGTTATATATACACATATCTATACATATTATATAAAATGTTATTCCTTTCCTAAACCCACATAATCATGCCATGATGGTGTAATCTCATGGCAAAAGAAAAGGTCCCTGGGCCGTAGACACCGCGACGCGCACGTACAGTAGTGTAATGTTCCGAGATGGAGCACAGGCGCCACTCGTCGTCATGGATCACAAAAGCGATTGCCACTCGGAGAGGCTACTGGGATGCAGTGTCACCATCAAAGTGGTGGAGAGGAGGAGGAAGAGGAGGAGGAGGTGGGGAGGAGGAGGACGTGGGGGAAGAGGAGGAAGAGGAGGAAGAGTAGGAGGAAGTGGAGCAGGTGGTGTAGGTGGAGAGGAGGACGTGGGGGAAGATGAGGAGGAGGGAGAGGAGGAGGGCAGGAGGTGGGGGAGGAGTAGGGGTAGGGGGAGGAGTGGGAGGAGGTGGGGTGGAGGAGATTGGAAGATAATGTGGAGGAGAAAAAGAAGAGGAAAAAGTGGAGGAGGAAAAGGAGAAAGAAAGGAGAAAGAGGAAAGAAGGAGAAAGAGGAAGGAGGAAGAGAAAGAGGTGTGAAGAGGAAAAAGAAGACGAAAACGAACAGAAAACTGAAAAAAAAACAATCTGGCGGAAAAGAAGGGAAACAATGTGAAACAGAAGAAGAAGAAATGTCGAGAGGTCGGTGGGTGGGTGGGTGGACCGTAATTGATGGGAGAGTTGAATTGGAAAGGGTTAGGGCGTGGTCTGCGTGTGCATTGCGAGGAATAGAGATAGAAATGGACGTTGACACCGATGGCGGGAGCGGGGGGGAGGGGGCAAAAGGAACTGCGTGTGGGAATGTGGGAGGAGGGAGAATGAGGGAGGAGGGAGAATGAGGGAGGAGGGAGAATGAGGGAGGAGGGAGAATGAGGGAGGACAGAGAATGAGGGAGGACAGAGAATGAGGGAGGACAGAGAATGAGGGAGGACAGAGAATGAGGGAGGACGGAGAATGAGGGAGGACGGAGACTCTGCGGGAGGGAAGGGGGGAGGAGACAAATTTGGGGGGAGAGGAAGGTAAAGGAAGAAAGGAAAGTAGCAAAAGGAGAAAGGGGAAAGGAAGTAGAGGAGGAGACGGATGGTGAGGAAGAAGGGGTGGGAAGAGGAAGGAGAATGGTAAGGAAGAGGAGGAAGGAGGAGACGGAAGAGGGAGAAGGAGGAGGAGACAGAAGAGGAGGAAGGAGGAGGAGACGGAAGAGGAGAAAGGAGGAGGAGACGGAAGAGGAGAAAGAAGGAGGAGACGGAAGAGGAGGAAGGAGGAGGAGACGGAAGAGGAGAAAGGAGGAGGAGAGAGAAGAGGATGAAGGAGGGGGAGACAGAAGAGGAGGAAGATGACGGAAGAGGAGGAAGGAGGAGACGGAAGAGGAGGAAGGAAAAGATGGAAGAGGAGGAAGGAGGAGACGGAAGAGGAAGGAGGAGGAGGAGACTGAAGGGAAGGAAAGAGTAGACGGAACATAAGAATGAAGGAGACTGGAAGAAACCATAAAGCCTACACTAGGCAGCTCCGTATCCATCACCACCTGCCATCCCCATCCATAAAGTTGTCTCATCGTTTCTTAAAACGAACTGATAGTTTTAGCACTCGCTACTACATGGTTATTAAGTCTATTCCATTCGTCGACCCAAAACCGAGCCCTGGGGAACCCCACTAGTAATATTGCCCTATCCATTCTAACACTTTTTCTCCTATGCCTTGGGCTTTGATTTTATTTAGTAGTCTCTGGTGTGGCACCTTGTCGAACGCTTTGCTAAAGTCAAGGTAAATCATCGTAATTATCATTGTTATCTGACGCCTTATATACTTTAGTGTAAAAGGATAGGAGATTAGTGACACATGACTTACCCTTGGAGAAACCATGCTGTGTGTCACGAATTAAATGATGTCTTTCGATGTGTTCTCCGAGTTTATTTACTATTATTTACTATAACCGATGTCAAACCGATTGACCTGTAGTTGCATATAGACAATTTATCTCCCTTCTTAAAAAAAGGAACAACGTTTGCCTGCCTCCAAGCAGTAGGCACAAAACCAGTGTCTACCGATTTATTAAATATTTCAGTTAACTGGTCGCAGATTTCAAATTTACACTCCTTGGGGACCCCCCGCCCAAAATATTTTTTTCTGAAGGATCTTGCTGATTTTTTCTGTGTGATATCTAGGTCTGAGGAAACCTTCACAGCATGAGTTTTATTCAGATCCGACGAGTAGTTTTTTATTTTTGGGCTTCTTTCAAATCCTATCTCCTCTTACAATTTTGGGCTTCTTTCAAATCCTATCTCCTCTTACATTTTTTATTCGATGTCTTTCATTTTACAGCAAAAGAATCTTCTACATATATAAAAAATGAAAATAGAAAGTTTTTTTTAATATCTTTGTTTAACGCCGAGGAAAAAAAATATAAAAAACATTATCGAAAAAAAAGCAAAATTTTGACTGACACGTTATTGAAAAATAATTATTTAACATATGCAAAAAAAAACTCTCTATTTTATTTTTTGTCATTTATCTAGCTATTAATAGAGACCTCATATGCAAAAATCGGTTGAAAATTGAGGGAGGAGATAGACTTTGAGTATCAAAAACTTACATTTTTCAGAAATGAGTGTTAAAGTTTTTTTTTTTCTTTAGTTTGACTAAATTTTACATCGGACCTCCTAAGACCCATCGAAAACAGGTTCCATTGTATTTTCATGATGATTTTGCATCTTTCAAGTAACTCAGGCACTTTGTACCCTCCTACAGTGTAGGGTATTATTCACTCAAAGTGAGGGTCTCATAAGCCGCCACCTCACTCTTTGTCGCAAAGTTTGAGTTCTTGGTCTAGAATGACCCAGCAAGGTAGTCTGATTGCTGAGATTCAGCTCTCTTTCTTTTCTTGGGTTTCCTTTCTGGTGTTGGAACAGGCTCTTGCTGCATCAGGGACATCACTGTGAGGTTTGAGACTCTAAACCCAAGGTGTTGCAACAAGGAGGCATCCTTGTAGCCACTTGTTAGCAAACATTTGTTTGCGTAGAGACAACTTGTCTGATATAGGTGTAGAGGACAGAGGATCAGGTGCTGAGGATGTGGATGTAGATGGAAGGGAGAGAGCTGCTGGAGGGAGTACTAGTGGTGGTGGCGGAGGTGGTGACAACAAAGTTGATGCTGGGGTTCTTTCTTTCTCCCCTCGAGTTGCTAATGTAGACGTTCTTATCTTCTGCAAGTGTGCCTTTTGTTTGGATAGCTTAGGCATGGCTAATATCTTCAAATATCTCTTCACTGAAAAATAGATGCGAATTTCACACGGCAAATTAGTGAATGCGGCAAGCTAACGTGTACATGTCCTTTACTTTGTAAGGCTCAGGCCACTGCCAGTCGTGCAGGCTGAACTTCCTCACACCACATACTCACGTGCATGCCGGACGTAAGAGAAAACTTTATGAGTGTATCAAACGCAACAAAATAGGGTAAAATATGGTCAAAACGTATGTAAACAATGGTCGTGCGCAGCATGTGGCTGCCGGGGGGGAGGGTAGGCCCTTTAAACCCTTTAAAAATGGCGGTACGATAAAAACACTTTACCAGCATCTAGAGCAAGATCCCTACTATGCATTTATGCAATAAAAAAAAATCGAATTTTTCTTAAATCTGGGGGCGGGGGGTCCCCTTAAGCATTCTCGGAAAAATTTCGTCTGGAACCGGGGATTTTGTAGCTTTAAGTCTTTCAATCTGCTTGACTACTTCTACTTTACTAATGCTGATATTAGATAGACTATTTTCTTCATCCCCACTGAAAATCAGATCGCAGTTAGGTACCTTTCTAACCTCTCATTAGTAAACACCGAGAAAATATTTGTTAAACTCCTCACTCATTTTTTCCTCCGATTCTATCATGACATTTTCATCGTTTTCAATTGGGCCTATTCTTTCTTTATTTTTTGTTCTATAGTTTGTTCTATAGAAACGAAAGAAACCCTTAAGGTTGGATCTTGCTTGACTGGCAACCTTAATTTCATAATTACGTTTCGCTGTACGTGTATTCTTTTTAACCAGCTTTGCCATTTCGTTATATCTTGATTTAAGGTGTGTTTCCCCATTTTTTATTTTTACGTAAAGTCCTCTTTTCATTCCGATCTTATGTTTCAATCTGCCCGTCATCCATTTGGGAAGAAGATCAAGGAGGAGACTGAAGAGGAGGAAAGAGTAGACGGAAAAGGAGGAAGGAGGAAGAGAAGGAAAGCTAAGGAGAATGAAGAGTAGAAAGAGTAGAGAGTGAGAAAGAGAAAGAAGAGTAAGATGAATAAAGTAAAAAGGGAAATAAAGAGGAACAGGAATATATTGAGGAAAAGGGTAAAGAAGAGGAGGAAGAAGAAGAGGAGGAGGAGGAGGAAGAGGAGGAAGAGGGGGAGGGGGAGTAAGATGAGGTGGTGTTGGTAGTGGTGGTGGTGACAGCCAACACAGGCGTGGGGAAAAGCCTTTGCACCTCCCGTGTCGCCAAAGTGCCAGGACGACCTCGACTTCTCAAAGACAAAAGGACCTCAATCTCTGATGAAGACCGGAAACTCAAAGTTTTTGTGGCGACGATATAAAACCATAATAGTAATAATAAATAGATGAATATACATATATATATACATTATATATATATATATATATATATATATATATATATATATATATATATATATATATTATATATATATCATATAGAAACGTGGTTGTGCTATCGTCCTCGACCTCTGGGCAGGGCGACTGTGAGATGGATCGCAGTTTTCCTCCAGATGACACGACGCCATAAAGACGTCAATTCTCCATCTAGGAATGACGTCATTATGTGACTACTCTGCGATGATGAGGTGGATCAGGACTGAAGATCTACAATCTTATGGTCAGGGGACGCGTTGTTTGACAGGCACACACACATTATATATATATATATATATATATATATATATATATATATATATATATATATATATATATATATATGTATACACACACACACACACACACACACACACACACACACACACACACACACACACACACACACACACACACACACACACACACACACACACACACACCACACACACACACACACCACACACACACACAAAACTTCCGTTTCTGATATACACGTACATGTTTATTTGTATACGTGTATGTATGCTTGTGTACGTATATGTATATATGTATGCGCAAGTCCGTATATATGTATGAATGTATGGGTGTACGCGTACGTATATGTATGCGTGTGTACGTATACGTACGTAAACGTGTGTATACGTGTACGTATACGCGTGTACGTACAAGTGTGTACGTATACGTGTGTATGTGCACGTATGCGTTTGAGCGTGTACGTGTCCCCATCTAAAAGAATACGAACACGCTCGCACTTACATGCCAAATGTATACATGATTCATACGTATATATGCACAAGTATATACTCGTACGTATGTACGCGTACGTATTTATACACTGTATAATAACTCGAGCGCAATAGGGAACCTTGTACACCAGACTCAACAATAACACTCCTATTTGCATAGATAAACCCAAGAGGGGCAGCGGGACTTTTGTCTTACGCTGTATCCCTCCAGCCCCCTCCCAGAATCCTCCCCCTATATCTACACAGATAAAGGCCCCGGAATATATTCCGTTGATTGGTGGCACGTGGCTCTTGCCCCCGCCCGGTCCTCCCTCGGCCTTCGCGGCCGGAGAGAAGAGTCCTCCACAGCAGCAGCAGCAGCAGCAGCTGGGGCACGGCCGGCAGGACCTCGGCGTCAAACGCCAACATTGAAGATCTTGTTTGTCTGTGTTAATGAGCCAACCCCAACCCTCCTTTCTCCTTCCCTTTCTCTTCATCACCAACTTCTCCTCCTCCTCCTCCTCCTCCTCCTCCTCGCCTTCTTCCTCTTCAGCCTGTTTATTTTCAGTCTACTTTTCCTACTCTTGTGTCTGCTTTATGTTATCCGTCAGCTCTTCCTCCTCCTTACCCCTTCCATCATATCTTCCTCCTCCTTACCCCTTCCATCATATCTTCCTCCTCCCTCTTCCAACGGCACCCTGACCATAAAGCTCATCTTTTGTGATTAAAATGTTCATTTCACCTGACGCCACACGATCTTATTCAGCTGAGGGGAAGGAGGTCTCCAGAAACGTCAAGGACAACGTCCCTACACACCAGGCCACGTTGTTGCATCTGCAACGATCGTGTTCAATGTTATTGACCATCATGCAGCTGGCAACCCCCCCCCAGATCTCTTCACACGCCATTTGATAACATGTAAACATCGAAGCATAAATCACGCCTAAGTAAGTCCACCACTGTGCACGTGTTCAATTATAAAACTTACATTAGTACATATTTCAAATGTGTGAGAGTGAGTGGCAGTGGCAGTGTATATGTACGTGTGTATGTGTTTACGTGTGTGTATGTGTGTATGTGTGTTTGTGTGTATACGTGTGTGTGTGTGTGCATGTGTACGTATGAGTGTGTACGCGTGCGTGAGTGTGTGCGCATGTTTAGCTACCTGTATTTATCTAATTTTTATATATAGGAAAAGAATAACGCTCGTGGGTCTTGTCTCTGTAATTCTACATGAGCGCACATCAATCCATGTGTGTGCGTGCGTGCGTGCACACACACACACACACACACTTTTTCTTTGTCAAAGACTGAACTCCTTCTTTCCTCATCTCTTCCTCCTCCAGCGTTTCTTTCCCATTAAGTCGTCCTTCTGTGTTTTTCAGGAGGGGGGAGGGAGAGAGAGAGAGAGAGAGAGAGAGAGAGAGAGAGAGAGAGAGAGAGAGAGAGAGAGAGAGAGAGAGAGAGAGAGAGAGAGAGAGAGAGAGAGAGAGAGAGAGAGAACGTGTGTGTGTGTGTGTGTGTGTGTGTGTGTGTGTGTGTGTGTGTGTGTGTGTGTGTGTGTGTGTGTGTGTGTGTGTGTGTGTGTGTGTGTGTGTGTGTGTGTGTGTGAGTGTGAGTGATTTAGTGGCGTCTTGAACGAGTCGAAGACGCTCATGGTCACCGCTGGAATGAGGTGGTTCGGCTGATTAGAGATTTCTCCTCATCATCTGCGTCGACGACTTCAGACACAAAACCCCTCTCGCGTACAGAGAGGCCTGGCGGAGAGGCAGGTGGAGAGGCGAGGAGAGGCGAGGAGAGGAGGGGAGAGGAGTGGGAGGAGGAAGGAAACTTCCAGAGGCAGAGAGGAGAGATGACGAGAGACAGCAAGAGGGTGAGAGGCAGAGAAGGGTACAAGCAAGAGTCTGTGGGATGGTAAGACAAAAATAATTAGGAGAACAAGACAGGAAATCGAAAGGAACAAAAATAAAGAAAACAGAGAAAGAAAAAGAAAGAATATATGAAATAAAAGAGAGGCTCATGAAAGAGGAAGAAGAAAAAGAGAAAGAAAAAGAAGAGGCAGAAGAGAAAAAAGAGGAAGAAAAGAATAAAAGAAGAAAAAGAAGAAGAGGAAGAAAAGAGAAAAGGAAGAAAAAAGAGGAAGACAAGAATAAAAAGAAGAAGAAAAGGGAAGAAAAAAGAAAGAAATGAAAGAGAAGTAAAAGTAAGGAGAGAAGAAAGACGACGAAAAAAAACATGAAAAAAAAAACAGTGAAAGAGGTAGTAAAGGAGGAGGAGGAGGAAAGAGGAAGACAAGTCAACCGAGCAGAGAAACAGGAGAAACAGGAGAAACAAAAGAGAGATACCAGACGAGTAAAGGTGACGAGCTGAAAGTATTGCAGAGAGGGGGAGAGGAGTGTTGAAGAGAAGCGAGACTCGTGTTGGAGAAGAGGGTGAAGAAAGTGTTGTCAGAGGGGAAGACGAGTGTTGGAGATGGGCGAGTCCAATGTTGAAGAGAAAAAGGGGAGGAGGAGGGGGAGGAAGAGGAGGAAGAGGAGGAGGAGGAGGAGTAGGAGGAGGAGAGGGGTGTTTTTTTTTAAGGAGGCGAGACCAAGTGATACTTGGCGAGACTTTGCGAAATCTCGCGTGATTTTGGGAGACTTGACGAGACCAAGAAAGGCCGAGGAAGGCGATATTCCCAAGCGTTCTTGCTCCCGAATCCATCTGTACCCCGAGCGTGTAGGACCTTTCCCCTTTAAGGTCTCTGCCGAACGCGTCCTGACCTTGCCTGACCTAAGCTCCCTCCCTCATGACCCGACCTCGCCGTCGTTTCCGGGCAGCCGTCGTGGGGCCTCATCGCCTACTTCCGCGCCCTTCGCATGGTCTCCTTTATGAGGCAAGGCATCCTTCATTCACAAGAATCCCTCTTCAGGAAAAATGTTCTTCATTCATAACGTGGAGGACACATGTGGAGGCCACATGTGCGTTGCTTCCTGTGCAACAACCGGATGGATTGAACGATTGATTGATCGGTTGCTCACACACGCGCGCACGCACATACGCACGCGCACACACACACACACACACACACACACACACACACACACACACACACACACACACGCACGCGTGTGTGTGTGTGTGTGTGTGTGTGTGTGTGTTATATTTTCAGCGTACCATATGTGACGACTGAGTGTTTGTGCGCGCGCTAACGAATGGTTATATGAAAACAAATAAACTGATAAACAAGTGGATTAATAGATATGCTAATAGAAATAACAAGAACAAATCTTCAGCAGATTTCCTCAACCCCAAACCAATTTCCCCTCCTCCTCCTCCTCCTCCTCCTCCTCCTCTTCCTCCACCTCCTTCCCCTCCTTCTCGTCCTTTCTCTCCTCCTCCCTCGCCTCCTCCTCTTCTATTACCGACTTCCATTTTCCTCGAGTCGTTCCTTCCTCGAGGTCCGTTCCCATCAAGCTGTCCTGTGGGAAGATTTCCCACTCCAGGTCGTGGAGGAGGGGAAAGAGGATAGAGAAATATATTGAGAATGTTAAAAAAAAACCATGAACGAACGAGTGAATGAACGAATGGATGAATGAACGAACGAATGGATGAATGAACGAGCAAATGAACGAACGGACGAACAAATGAATGAACGAAAGAACGAACAAATAAACTAACGAGTGAATAAAATGAGTGAATATACGAATGAATGAACAAATGGTGAATGAACGAGTCCTGTAAATATAGATCAATAAATAAACAAATAAATAAATAAATAAAATGAATAAATAAACGAAATAGAAAACGAAATAAAAATAAAATAACAAAATAGAAACGAAATGAAGTAAAAATGAAACATGATAAATAAAAGAATTTTAATAAAATAATAAAAATAACCTACTACAAGACTAGAAAAAACCGGTACCATCTGGAATCGAACACTAGACCTCATCATGCGATGCCGATCGAAGCAAACCAGCCACTCTTCACACATTCCCACCTATCTGAGAGCCACCTCCAAGGTCTCCCTCGCCCTCTTTTTTCTTTTCGTTGGCCCCCTTCCCCACTAACCCTTCGCTCTCGACAGCAAGGTCAACCTCCAGGGCCTGCGCGACCTCCCACGTTCTTCAAACGCCTTAGCTTAGAGGGATCATTCCTTGCGACCTTCCAAAGTCGGCGGCCTCTTCCCAAGGGAGACTTTGTCTTCTTTCAGTGCCTTCCTCGGCCTGAGGCCTTGGTCGGAGGTCTTCGTCGTCACCACCGGGGGGCCCAAACCCTTGTGTCATAGCTCCAAAGGATTAATCTCTCCCCCAATTTTTTTTTTCTTATTTCTACTATTTTTTTTTAGCCTCTGTCGGATTTGTTCAGCACCCAGGCGACACTGGCATGTCTCGAGAGGGAGGGCGTTTTCTGGATTTTTTCCATTTTCTAGTGACAACATCTATGCAACGACTACTTAATTCAAAACCCGTTGATATGTAAAACACACACACACACACACACACACACACACACACACACACACACACACACACACACACACACACACACACACACACACACATGCACACAATGTGTTTATTAGACCTGTTAAAAAAAAAAATCATTTTCACACGTTACTGTATCTTACTTTTTTTTTTACCTGAAATAGCCAAAAATTACATCCATTTTTATGTAGGATGTATGGAAGCATTACCGTATGGATTTTTTTTTTTTTTTTTGGCTATTATATCAAAAGGGCGAATTTTGATGCATTTCTAAGCATATTTTTGTGGTATAATCTTTTATCTATCCTAGAGAGAGCAAAAAAATTAGGTACCAGATGAACGAGCAGAATTTACTTTACATATATCAACCGTTAGAATTGATGATTTTTTCCCGTGAATTTTAATAGATAGGAAATAGTTGAAAATCTTGATTCTTTTTTTACCAACCTGGAGACATGGTTTTCGCATGGAGCAAGATAGAAAAAAAAAAAAAAAAAAAAAAATTGAACGTGTATAATCTGATTAAAATTGTACAAAAATGGCATGTTATTTATAATATTTACGGTAAAATAAAGAATCTAATTTTACATACATCATACAAAGTTGAAAGTGTAATTTTGCAACAAGTTAAACCATCAACTGAAGCTACCAAAATAATCATATGTATCAAAATTATGTTACCGTCATTTCTTAAGATTTTGCGTCGTCTGTTGTATTCCACAGCATGGAGGGGACATTTACTCTGCTTGGGATTTGTGGTGATGACATTTGCAAAACCATTCATCTTAACTCCACGCTCAGCGATGTTATTCATTACTCTGAGGTTTCTGACATATTCCAAGGCTTTCTTGTAGTCCTCCTTCTCTGGATGGCCATGATTCAACCCGATCCAGAACCCAGTCAGGTCCAATGCTGAAGATGTCTAACAGGTGGGATTCCGGATCAACGAGATCTACTAGTGCGGTCTTGGCCGTCACCTTCTGAAACACAGGTTTTCTCCTTCTGAAGCTATCATTAAAAATCATATCTACTAAAAGTCACGGGAAAAAATTCATCAATTCTAACGGTTGCTATATTTAGAGAAGATTCTGCTCATTCATTTGGTACCTAATTTGTTGCCCGCTTGGATAGATAAAAGGTTATACCACAAAGATATGCTTAGAAATGCCTCAAAATTGGCCCTTTAGGTAAGATAAATAGCAAAAAACTTCAGCCTCCATGCGGCAATGCTTTCATGCATCCTAGATAAACATGGGTGCAAATTTTGGCATTTTTCAGGTCCAAAAACATGGAAAAAAGGACACTAACGTATGAAAATATGAAAATATTGTTTTTTTGAACAGGCCTGGTGTGTATGTGTACAGTGTATGTGAATGTACCCATGTGTACTCGTGCGTGTGTGCAATTTGTTTTAAGATTCAATTTTATTTCTTTCCACCCCCTCTCCCCCCCTTCCCCCTCTCCCTCATCACCTCCCCTTACCCCTCCTCCTTCCCCCATCACCTCTCTTTACTTTCCCACCGCCTTCCCTTAACCCCTCTCTTACCTTCCCTTACCCCTCCTCCTTCCCCCATCACCTCTCTTTACTTTCCCACCGCCTTCCCTTAACCCCTCTCTTACCTTCCCCATAGTTTTCCCTGTATGGAGTATCGATTCCACAATTTTTGTGCTGCAGCCGCCATCTTTAGGGTTTTAGTGACAACCCCAATGGATCAGAGTCACGCAGCATTCTTGTAGCTCACCCGTTCTCAAATCTCTTCTCTCACCTTCTTGTGATACTGTCTACAAGGATAGACACTGATTATATCCGACAAAGATATTCCTCATCAGCAAACGCAAACACGCAAACACACGCAAACACACACACACACACACACACACACACACACACACACACACACACACACGCAAACACACACACACACACACACACACACACACACACACACACACACACACACACACACAGATTTTATGCAGTCAGTACGCTAAAGACATTAGTGCCACCTCTACCGACCAAAGCCACACAATATTCTTTTATGACTAGAAAATATTCTCCAATCAAACATTAATGGTAATCTCTTATATTCTACTGCTCTTATTAAATATTTCCTTTGCCAACTTTTGGACGCAATATCGCCTCACTGGTTCTCTACGAGGAAATACATTACTTCTTCTATTTTTTCTTCCTCTCCTCGCCCTCTTCCTTCCTCTTCAGTCCTTACAACGAATTATTATCCAACCATCCATTTCCAAGGACGCTGGAAAAGTTGTTGGAAGGGAGAATCATGGAGACGAAGAGGAGGAGGACTTGACTGATGGACGAGTGAGAGCAGCGAGTGTGTGAAGGAAGGTTGACTGTACGGATGCAGACGGACGTGCAGACGGACGCGCAGGCAGCCAGCCAGCCAGCCAGCCAGCCAGCCAGCCTGCCAGGCAGACACGCAGGCAGGCAAACATGTAACCAGATATTAACTCGCACGCTAAACCACCATGCTGACCCAGATGCTAGCCAAGGTGAGAACCAGTGAATATGTGGGGGTTGCCTCTACGGGTACAAGTATAAACATAGGCGTGCAGGCAGGCAGGCAGGCAAACATATTGCAAGATACTATTGCCCACCACGTTAACCCACATGCTAACCAAGGTTTGCCTGATGGAAGGATGTAGGCGGGACCTCACGAGCCTAATTCTTACCTTGTATATTGCATCTAGGTAAACAAATACAGCACTAACGCATACACGAGCATACGAATATGGATAATAATGAAGTCAACAAGGGAGAGGAGGGAGAGGAGGACGGGGAGGAGGAGGAGGACGGGGAGGAGGAGGAGGAGGACGGGGAGGAGGAGGAAAAGGACTGGGAGGACGAGGAAGAGGACGTGGAGAAATGAGAAGGAAGAGGACGGGGAGGAGAAAGAGGATGGGTAGGAGGAAGAGGACGGGGAGGAGGAAGAGGACGGGGAGGAGGAGGAAGAGGACGGGGAGGAGGAAAAGGACGGGGAGGAGGAGGAAGAGGACGGGGAGGAGGAGGAAGAGGACGGGGAGGAGGAGGAAGAGGACGGGGAGGAGGAGGAGGAGGACGGGGAGGAGGAGGAGGAGGACAGGGAGGAGGAGGAGGAGGAGGAGGACAGGGAGGAGGAGGAGGAGGACAGGGAGGAGGAGGAGGAGGACAGGGAGGAGGAGGACAGGGAGGAGGAGGAGGACGGGGAGGAGGAGGACGGGGAGGAGGAGGACGGGGAGGAGGAGGAGGACGGGGAGGAGGAGGAGGACGGGGAGGAGGAGGAGGACGGGGAGGAGGAGGAGGACGGGGAGGAGGAGGAGGACGGGGAGGAGGAGGAGGACGGGGAGGAGGAGGACAGGGAGGACGGGGAGGAGGAGGACGGGGAGGAGGAGGACAGGGAGGAGGAGGAGGAGGACGTGGAGGAGGAGGAGGAGGAGGACGTGGAGGAGGAGGAGGAGGACGTGGAGGAGGAGGACGACGTGGAGGAGGAGGACGTGGAGGAGGAGGAGGACGTGGAGGAGGAGGAGGACGTGGAGGAGGAGGAGGAGGACGTGGAGGAGGAGGAGGAGGAGGACGTGGAGGAGGAGGAGGAGGAGGACGTGGTGGAGGAGGAGGAGGAGGAGGACGTGGAGGAGGAGGAGGAGGAGGACGTGGAGGAGGAGGAGGAGGAGGACGTGGAGGAGGAGGAGGAGGACGTGGAGGAGGAGGAGGAGGACGTGGAGGAGGAGGAGGAGGACGTGGAGGAGGAGGACGGGGAGGAGGAGGAGGAGGACGGGGAGGAGGAGGAGGACGGGGAGGAGGAGGAGGACGGGGAGGAGGAGGAGGACGGAGAGGAGGACGGGGAGGAGGAGGAGGAGGAGGACGGGGAGGAGGAGGACGGGGAGGAGGAGGACGGGAGCATGAGGACGGGGAGGAAGAGGAGGAGGAGGACGGGGAGGAAGAGGAGGAGGAGGACGGGAAGGAGGAGGAGGAGGACGGGGAGGAGGACGGGGGAAAGGAGGAGGACGGGGAGAAGAACGATGATGAAAATTTCAATGTTATGGTGCAAGACAATGTGGGTGAAGGAGGAGGGAGGAATAGAGAGAGGGTAGCAAAGGAGGAATAGAAGGAGGGAGAAGGGGGGGACTAGAAGTAAGGGGAAGGGAAGACTGGAGGGACGGGGGAAGGGAGGAATGAAAGGAGGGGTAAAGGGAGGAACAGAAGGAGGGGGAAGGGAGGAATAGAGGGAGGAACTGAGGGAGGCAGGAGAGGAAAAGAGGCGAAGGAGAGAGAAGAAGAGAGTCGAGGGAGGGAGAAAAGTAGAGAAAGAGGTGGAGAATATGAAAGTGTGGACATTTTTATTCTATCGAACTTATTGACAGCAACTCTTCACGTTCTGCTGTTGAGTAATGGCATTATGGGGCGACACTGCTGACAATAGACTTTAAAAGAAAAATACACACACATTACTTCTTTATTCTTCAACTTGGGTCCATCCATCATGAAGCTAGAAAAAAAAATGAGTGCGCTTTGTGTAGAAGCCAAGAAACTCGAGGCTGATACCGTCACCTTTGCCCTAAGTGTTGGGCCGGCCAAGGAAAGGCGTCGTGGTACACACGAGGAGAAATCGATGCCCACAGCGGCGCCACAGTGGCGACTCCCGCTGAACATTTCATAACACTGACATTTGCAAGTGTCACGACACGTCACGTTATCGTGACGCGTCACAAGGAAAACCATTCATCGATACAAAGGACTTCTAAACGATATTCTAACTTATCCATACGTTTTCTCGCATACTCTATACTTGTGTACCACTGGTGGCGACATCGGAAGCGTGCTGGTCTCGCATTCACTTAATTGTGGGTTCGAATCCTGCACTCTTCTCCGATTTCAAGTAGTGACTTGATTACCTACCCCAAGAGTCCCCAAAGCGCACAGGGCAAAGGTGACTGCTTCGGTAGCAGCTACTCAGCGCCTCCGGAGTAGACCCCTCACCTTACCTCACCTCTGTACTTATGTGGCGCTGTTCTTGAACCACCTCGTGCCAACGAAGAACAAACTCGCACAGTCCACGCACTGCCACCAGTGTTCGATCCACAACTCCTCTATTCATAACCCCCTTTCGGGGTCTAAGGACTCAAGGTCGAGACCCACCGGTCTTTTTTTTTTCTTCCAAACAGGATCTCTAGTCGACCTTGATGCAACACGTAAGACCTTCAGGTGTCACAATCTGTCAATGGCGATTTAAGAAAGACTCGCTCACTCACTCACTCTTCCTTCCTTCCTCCCGTTTCCCTCTCTCCCCCTCTCTCCCTCTCCTTTCTCTCAGGACCTTGATATTTCGAGGCCCTTCGGACCTTGCCTTGCGGCTCTCGTTGTCACTCAAAGGTGACGACGTTCTCGCCGTCTTAACGACTTATCGACCAAGAGTTCCTCAGAAAGGAGGAGTGTTTTCGTAACATTTCTACGAAGTGAGCATTTGTGGTGTTTTACTTAAGGACTGACACGAGGAGCATGTAAAGATGTATTCTATAAATATTGATAAAAGCAAAAACAAAATGGGAGAATCCACCAAGACACACTTAGCTGCGGCTTGTGTTGTGTTTACTGACTCATATATAACAAAAATAATAGACAAAAATACAAACAAAAACTAAATCAGCATATGAAGAAAGATGAATAAGCGAAATAAACAAATGAATAAATTAACACTTATGTAATCAACTAAACAAAAAAAACAAAAAAAAATAAGAGGCGAGGAGGCTACAGGTCCCAAATCTCCTTTACCTTGTATGCTCAGATAGCCATGGCAAGTCAGTCATCAAAAGGCGTTGGGAATCGCGCCCGAGACCACTGCTAATCAAATTGGCGACAACAGTTTCCAGCCGATGAGGGTTACCAAAAATAATCAACAACTCAGAAGAGATTATTATTTTCCTTCCTAGTAACGATGGTTATCTTTCGAAGACAAATTTATCAAGTCCCTTCCCTACCTGTGGGTACTTGCACCTTTACACCGGCTGATGCCGCCGAGCGATTTTATTCACATTTATGGTGTCCTTAGTGTGCGCTGGTGGCGTAGTCGGAAGCGTGCTGGTCTCGCATTTTCTTAGTAGCGGGTTCGAGTCCCGCACTTCTCTCCCATTCCTAGCAGTAAAGGTTACCTTCCTCAACAGTCCCCAAAGCGCATAATATGGCAAAGATTAATGCTTCGGCCACAGCTATTCAGCGACTCTTGGCGTAGGCTCCTCACTCCCTCCTTTGGCGAGGAGGCAATTATGCTCGTTTCGATCAATTCCTTTCGTAATGAAGGCAAAGGAAAATATAAGAACTTGGAAAAAAATAAATGCTGAAGAGAAAGAGCCTGATAAAGACAAGACAAGACAAGACAAGAGAAGACAAGAAGAGAGAAGACAAGACAAAACAAGGCAAGACAAGGCAAGGCAAGGCAAGACGGGCATACAAAGGAGCTAAGTGTCTCGAGCCAGAGTCAGACACTGATACAAAGGAAGACGAGCTTAAAGGAAAACCGTGACAGCGCCAGGCAAACCGCTAGACGAGGAGGCGCCGAGAGACAACAGCTGACATACACTGACAGACACAGACGGATGTAGACACAGATAGGCTTAAACTCAAATTGACATGCAGACACTGAAAAGGAAGACATACAGACAGATACTGATAGGCAGACACATACAGACACTGACATGTAGACAAACATACGATGACAGGCCAACATACAGACACTGACAGACATACATACAATGACAGGCAGACAGACATACAGAGACCAACAAATAATAGAGCGACTGACAGACATGTAGACAGACAGGCAGACAGAAAAACAAAATAGACACCCAGATTGAAGAGAGCAGAGAACGCGTCCTTCTAAAGCAATCCATACTGCCCGTCAGGATTTGCATTCACTCCGAATTCCGCGCTCGGCTGCCTCGAAGAAGCCCCGATCGCGATTCCGATACAAGGACGCGTGCCTATCCTCCTCCTCCTCATTTTTCTTGCGACCGTGTGGGACACTCAACCCAAATATGTGGGCAGGCGCGCACGCACGAACGCTCCCTGGTATGTATACATATGACACAGCACACACGCATACACGAATGCACGCACACACAAATGCATTGCCCATAGATCGAGCAATATACAAGGTCTAAGATCTCCAGTTTGGAAATAGATGTTGATCACGAGTCTAACACGTAGACTAGGACAGTGGTGAATCATTTCCAGATACACATGCACGCACACACGCACGCACGCACGCACACACACACACACACACACACACACACACACACACACACACACACACTAAACAAATCTATAATCATCTATCTATTCTATATACCAAGAGCTTATTCCCCCTTATAATGGAGGTAGCCAGGTCAGAGGCACAGAGTACCTATTCCCCACCCATTTTACTCCCCTCCACCACCCCTTCCACCCCTCCCATCTCAGCACCTCATGGATGACGGGTCATCCCTGCACCCCATCAACTGCCCTGGGAAAAACGCAATGCAGCAAGACACAGCACACCCACAGCAAGGTCACTTCACTCAATCGGCGACACCCCCTCTCCGTCCCTCATGCAGAAAAAAAGAGGAAGAAATCCCTTCGGGTTCTGCGTCAATACATCATTTACAACACATAAGCACTCCTATCCCCCATCCCTCCCTCCCTCCCTCGCATAACAGTATCATTCATACACATTCTCCACTCATCCTTATCTCCAACCTTCTCCCTTCTTTGCTCAACAGGCATTCCCCTCTTTCCCAATGCTCCCTTCACCTCATCCATCCATCTCATCCTCGGTCGTACCCTCAAGTTCACTCCCCCCACCTCTGCCTTCCGGTGGCGTTTCTGTAAGAAGTCAATTAAACAAATCAGGTTGAAGTGAAACAACATGAAATCCGTGGAAAAAATATAAAGACAAATAAGAAACCTTAAAAACACCCGTCACATCATAAAACTCTTTCTGGTGTTATTTAATGGTCCTCTCAGGATCTTTGCAGCCGTTTTTTCTCAAACAGAGTTTTCACAGAATTCGTATTGCTTCACTCCGACCTTTCACGAACTGAATGAAGGGACCCCGCCGCGGTCGACGCAGACTCCTTCGCCACGGGCCGCCGATAAGACTTCGGGAGGGCTTTCCTGGAAATCCCGCTTACAATAACACTCGATTCTCTCGCTGATACTGTCGTACTGACGCTGACAGTGATACTAGTGTACGCACGTACGTGCACGTACAAAAGCCCGCGCGCGTGTACACACACACACACAGACACACACACACACACACACACACACACACACACACACACACACACACACACACACACACACACACACACACACACACACACACACACACACACACACACACACACACGCACACACACACACACACACACACACACACACACACACACACACACACACACACACACACACACACACACACACACACACACACACACACACACAGTTGGTAGAACGCTGAGCTGCCACGAAAGTGGCCCGCAGCTCCTGGTTCGAATCCTGCCCAGGGCCGAAATTACTTCGGTACTGCTGCGCTTCGGGTCGTTACTCTGACTCTCGTGGGCGGGGAGTTGGGGGTGTGTGTGTGTGAAAGGTCATAGCATTACCCATAGATCGGACCTACGAGCTCTGAGCTCTCTTCCGGGAGGGAAATAGCTGTCGATCACGAGTCCAACACGTGATCCAAAGACCAAGTGAATACAAGCACAAATACACACACGCGAGCGTTTTCAGTATTTGCACTCTCTAAAGCAAATTCGCAAACAGTCGCAAAGGCTCGCAAATACTCGCATACGCCGTGGACCTCGTTTCTCGATGTCGTCACTAAGCTTATTTCCTTTCCATTTTCCAAGTCATTGATCGTTTCGACAATGGCGGATATTAGCCATAAAATCCACCCTCACGCCTCCATTTACTGCCCTCGCCTCTGCCACTATCCCCCTTTCTTCCCCTTCTCCTACCCTACCTCCTATTCTGTCTCCTCCTGCTCTGCCTCCTTTTACCCTGCCTCAACTCCTCTTACCCACCTCCACTTTATCCTACCCACCTCTTCCTCCTCCTACCCACCTCTTCCTCCTCCTACCCACCTCTTCCTCCTCCTACCCACCTCTTCCTCCTCCTACCCACCTCTTCCTCCTCCTATCCACCTCTTCCTCCTCATACTCTGCTTTCTCCTCATCCTCCACCGACTTCACGGGGTCTTCCATCCTTTACTTCGGTCTGAAGCGATTTGATCGTTCCTAACTTTTACAACAAACTAAACTTGCCCTGGCCTTCCAAACAGACAGGGTGAATGTGACATCGTCAGTCGAGATAAGAAGCAAGCTCCATACAAGGACATACTTGAAGAGGGGTTTTGGTTTGAGAGCTGTAGACTAACCCGACAATGAGAACTGCCTGTACTACCATGGCCGCCATCGTT
>NC_134778.1:1904361-1909361 GCF_046742065.1 Oratosquilla oratoria
AGAGGAGAAAGGAGGAGAGAAGAGGACGAGAAGGAAAGAAGAAATGAGGATGAAGGGGGGAGAGGGGGATAAGACGAGCGAGGAGAACGAGTAGAAATAGAGAAAAGAGAGAAAGAGGAGAAGGAAGAGGAGGAGGAGGAAGAGGAGGAGGAAGAGGAGGAGAGAGAGGAGAAAAGGGTGATGACAACGTTGAAAAGAGAAGAACAAGGAGAAAGAGAGGTGAAAGATGTAGAAGAAGATTGAGGAGGAAAAAGGGAGAGAAAAAAATGAGAACAAGGAAAAGTGGAGGAGAACAAGCATGAGGAAAACGGGGAGGAAGAGAAGAGAATGGCAAGAGGAGAGAGGAGAACGAAGAGGAGAAGGAGGAAGAGAAGGATGTGAAGGAGAAGGATGAAAAGGATGTGGATGGGAAAGATGGGAAGGACGAGAAGGATGTGAAGGAGAAGGATGAAAAGGATGTGGATGGGAAAGATGGGAAGGACGAGAAGGATGAGATTCCCGAAATTACCGTCCACTTCCTCCGGGGAAATTCCGGGCGGAGAAGGGCGGAGAAGTCATTTTGATGAAAAGGTTCCTCGAATGCCAGCCAGCCAGCCAGCCAGCCAGGCAGCCAGGCTCTGCGAGGCTCTGCATCGCGGCGTAGCTGGGCCGCCGCGGCACAGTCACGCCCCTCGCAGCAGCAGTCCTCCCTTGCCGAGGACCCAGAAACTCCCACCCTCCCTCCTTCTCTTCCTCCTTCCATCCATCCATAACCTCGCCTCTTCCTATCCCCCTCCCTCTCCTCCACTGCAAAGGACACACCCCTTTCCTTGCACACCAGCGCCTGATAATGAACCAAACCTTTTCCTACCAAAGAGTCCTTCCTACGAGCAGAAGCCCCCCGCAGCAGCTGCCGCCCTCCCAACTCGAGACCTTCGTGATCCGAGACAGACCTTCACAAAAGTCGAGACCTTCGTGATCCGAGACAGACCTTCACAAAAGTCGAGACCTTCGTGATCCGAGACAGACCTTCACAAAAGTCGAGACCCATCTCAACCACGCTATGCATAAACTAAGAGTACCCGAATCACAATAGTCCATACAAACCCTGCTACCACTGCACAGAGTAAACACTGGCCACGCGTAAGATCTTTTTAAGCACTGTACGAGTTATTTCGCCATGCAGGTGACGTAATGGGAAGCTTGCTGATCTCACATTCGCTTTGTCGTTGGTTCGAATCCCGCACTTCTCTCCGATTTCCAGCAGTGACAGTTATCTCCCCCCCAATAGTCCAGATACACAAGGACCCAGTCACACCAAGCTCACGACCTGTTTCCGACCACCGGCGATCGAGTTGCAGGTAGTCTTTGGAAGTCGCTGGTACTCGGTTATAAGATGGATAAATAGATAGATCGATAGATAGATATATTACAACACACTGAATAGTCCCTAGTACATAGATTTTCATCTTATCAACCATATTAACTTTTTCCATTTCAATTCCTAGTATAGGTTTTGTGTCGCCGACCGATCGCTTGATTTTCGGTCGAAGGTGGTCGGAAACTGGTCGTAAGCTTGGTGTGACTTTTGGGGCTTAAGGCAAAGGTGACGGGTTCGGCTGTAGACATACGCCTCCTAGCCTAGGCTTTTCACCTTTATGCGGCCAACATTTTAGGAACCAGAGTTCCTCCGCATTCTTGTACGACTGGAGACTAGCCTCGACTCGTATGAAGGCTGATCACTTCTAGTTCCATCCCTCCGTCGTACCACCTTTCTTAAATCTTCCCTTTAGCACCTATACGACTCGTCTCCTTTAGTGCCATATTAACCCCAAAGATAGAAGCGCTGGTTATCACCAATAATACAAGTAATACGTGTTATATGCACAAGTTCAGCAAGAACACGTCACCCCTCTCCATCAGATGGTACCTTGATCGATGCACGCGGACTCGATCGCAGATGCATTTGTTCAATTAGTTTTAGAGTGAAACGTTATAGAAATGCAGAGAATATACAGTGATACCACCAATGACCAAGTAGAGATACCACAAGACATTGTATCCCGCCTCCCCTCGAAACGATCACATCCAGCAGACAAAGAAGAACCATCTCTCAATCCGACCCACCTCCCGCACTTCACGCATCTACTCGTCAACTCCTTCTCAATCCCTTCTGCCCTAACTCCCAGAGTCCGGCAGCCCCTTTGCGACCCTCAGATTAATCCGGGGAAGCCCGGAACCGTGCCAAGTTCGCTCTGTTGGCAGAATCCCCTGATCCGGGAGTGAATCCACGACGTTGTCGGACCGTTTGGCGGGCCTCTGGCTCAATACACCTCCCGAGACTGTCAATCCCTTCACTGGTCCTGAGGACAATTCCGAGGAAAACCCCAAGGACAAAAGGAGTCTTTCATGAGGACCATCCCAAGAACAAAAGGAATATTTCAAGGCCAACTATCAACTCCTAAGGGTAACTAGTATCTATGGGAATTTTACGAGGGTAACTAGCTACTTCTAAGGGTAGCTAGTACCTAAGGGCGTCAATCATACGTGCACAGCCATCAAATTAGTTGAAAGACTATGAAATTACTAATATCAGCAAAGACACCTAGCCGCTTCCAGGCCGCAAACTACCACAACCACATAGTCATCTTAATCACAACCACACTAACCACAATCATAACCAGTGACCACAACCACAGCCACCACAACCACAGAGAAAACAACCACCATGACAACCACAACCGCTAACATTGTAGTTCATGGAGAAACACGTGCACCAATCACAGTTTCTGTACCGTGTACAAAATGTTAACACCACAGCAAAGGCATTTGCCTAACTTGTCCATAGCGTCCCATTGCTGTGCGCGTCATATTCTTATCTTGCCATCAATTATTCGTTTACCGATAAGCCAACGGTAGCAGGCGTCCGAAACGGACGTACACCGACAAGCATGCTCGATTTTTTCAAAGCCGCTCCCCCCCCCCTGGCTAAAAGCAAAAGCCAAATAAAACAAGATAGAATAGCATAAATCAAAATTAAACCGAATTTAATAGAATACTCTTCCAATCCCCCACCCCCCTCCACATACACCTTCCTCCACTCCTCCTCCTCCTCCTCCCACCCTCCATCCTCCTCCCATTTCGTCCTTCCTCCTTCCAGGCAGACCCGGCTGGCTCATTCACACAATCACTCTTGCTGGAGCACAACTTCTCAAAGGATAAGAGAAGGTTCGAGTCAGTAACATTCGCTAATCTAGAGGAGAATCTCCTCTTGTCTTCGTCTGCATTTCGAAAATTGAATAGGGTTTGTGCAAAGTTACCGATTAAAGGGAAGGGAAAGAATATGGGGAAAACGGGAAATGGGAAAAGAACAAAGAAAAATAGGAACAAGGACAAGAAGAACGGAAGCCGACTTCAACAACATCACCGACTAGCTCGCTAGGAAAAGAAAAAATATATAATAAATTGAATATAATTGTTAGATAAAAAACATACCTCCAAGAAAAGTAAGGAGTTAACAAAAGGAGGGGAGAAAAGAAACGAAAAAAACAACAACAGAAGAACAAGAAAAAACGATGGCAAAGAAGACTCAAGGACCATCGTTCAACTGCACCGTTCGTTAGCTGCATCGCGTCAACCTCCTTTTGTCAATTTTCCTGGAAAATGGTTTCCAGGCAATCCGACCCAAGATTCCAAAATAGAAGACCTATTTCCGTCAGCGCATGAGAGACGAATCAAGCAAGCTCCACCCCCCCCCCCGCCCATAAAAAACCGAGGTTTCGAAAATAAAAAATGCTGATCACATGACCAAGTGTGCCTAGTCTTCATCGTGTAGTGGTCATACTTCGTTGTACATAGAGCATTGTACATAGAGCATTGTACATATTATTGTACATAGAGCATTGCACATAGAGCATTGTACTTACTGTACACACCGTACTATCCACACCGCACTGTCAACACCGCACTGTCCACACCGCACTGTCCACACCGCACTGTACACACAGCACTGTACACACTACTGTACACACCGTATTGTATATACCGTATTGTACATACTGTATTGTACATATCGTATTGTACATACCGTCATTTTGATACAATAACACTTTCCATAAAACACAGAAAAAGGGCAACGAGGCACTTATCTGAGGGTAATAGCTGTCGATCACCTGTCCAGCACGTGATCATATACAACTGGTGGTTCATATAAAACAAAAATATACGCGCACACGCGCACGCGCGCGCACACTCAATACTTATACTAGAAGTAAAATTGGGGGAATGGAAAGTATGATGCACAGGGCACGCGCGCGCGCGCGCGTGTGTGTGTGTGTGTGTGTGTGTGTGTGTGTGTGTGTGTGTGTGTGTGTGTGTGTGTGTGTGTGTGTGTGTGTGTGTGTGTGTGTGTGTGTGTGTGCTCATACGGTTGGTTGGATGCATTTATGGCTTTTGTGTATCCGCATGAGATTGTACGTTTGTTCGTGCACATGTACGTGTTTTGCCATTATCTATCCGTCTGTGTGTCTGTGTCTGTGTCCCAACGCAGATTTTGCACTAGACAATGGCAGGCAGGCATGGCATTGCAGGCATGCAGGCATCATGCACCACTGTGCAAGTGTCGGGGTCAGTGGTAGTGGTGTTGGTGTTGGATATTGGTGTTGAGCGGTGGTGCCGAGTATTGGTGTTGGGTGTTGGTGCTAATGTTGTTTCGTCACTGCTGCTGCCGTTTCTGCTGCCCCCTGCTGCTCCTGCTGGCCCCTGCTGCTCCTGCTGCCCCCTGCTGCTCCTGCTGCCCCCTGCTGCTCCTGCTGCCCCCTGCTGCCCCCTGCTGCTCCTGATGGAGCAGAGTTCTTCCGTGCGCGGTGCCTAAAGCTGAAGTCGTCCGAAGTGTCTCCAAGTAAGAAGTTGGTCTCGGTTTGTTTTCTTCCCCCAACCAAGTTCTGCGGAGGCACCAACACCGAGGACCCCCCCTCCCCCCCCCCGCCGTATCACCCAACGCCACGTCCGGAATCGAGCGG
>NC_134778.1:1914361-1949361 GCF_046742065.1 Oratosquilla oratoria
GAAGAAAGGAAGACGTGGAGAAATCCCTTCGGGTTGCATCAAAATATCATTCACACATGAGCACCCCTACCCCACATCCCCTGCCCCTTCCATACCAGTACTTATAGTGTAAATAAAAGGGAGAAAGACTTTGGGGGGGAGGAAGGAGGGAGGGAGGAAGAGAGATACAGATAGACTGACAAGAGAGGTAGACAGAGATAAAAGGACAACAGAGCTAGACAGACAGAGATAGAGACATATACGCAGAGACAGAGAAAGGACAGAAACGAAGCCTGTTCGCTGCACCACCAGGCCGTGACAAATCTTTGGTCCACAATAATGACCCTCACAACCGTCGTCATTAACCTCCCCTACTCCCCCCCCTCCTCGCATTGGGCCCTCCCTCCTATCCTGGACCCTTCCCTAACCACCCACTTCCTCCTTCCCTTCCTCTTCCCATCCCCCTTCCCCTTCTCGTCCCCCTCCACGCCACCAGCCGTCGCCTGGGAACGGGTACAAGTGTGACCAATGGACTGGCTCTACTATGTTGTATGTCTTTAGGTTAGTTATGTGATATGTGACCATAACGGTTGATAACTTGTTTTCGGAGTTCACGAAGTGACCTCGGGTCAGTCTATATCCTCACTTTGTCCATGGCGCCAGACAATTTATATATATATATATATATATATATATATATATATATATATGTATATATATATATATATATATATATATATATGTGTGTATGTATATAATCCTTCGAGTTACCGTGTCTACGGTCGTCACTGTTGCTGTTGTTCCTGTCGTTTGATCTGCCACCAGATTATTTTATTCACCTCCGTGGCATGCTTGTCAGCGATGAAGGGGTTAATGGTCAAGTTGAAGATGAAAACAATCAATCTTCTTTTTGGGGTTTTCTGGCGAAACCTTTTCGAGGGATCAAACAAGATCTGACTTTCTTTTCTCTCGTTTTTCCTCTTCAGTCCTGAGGCTTCAAGAGGGTACGTCGGCCCCTCCAGGCCTCCGAGTGACCGTGATATACAGTACACGCACATCAAGTATTCGTACATGCATATGTATAAGAATGTACATTATGTACACTCGTGTATATATATAAGTATATATATATATATATATGAAAAAGCATACCTGCGAAACTAGTCAGGAGTAAACTCAAGACTAAGACTCCTGTCAACCTGTCAGAATGTCTCAGTATACACACACACACACACACACACACACACACACACACATATATACAGGGTGTCCATAAAGTCTTTCCCGAATTTCAGATCTTTATTACACACAAAACATGTTAGGTAGAGGAATAAGGTTTTCTTCAATTTCAACAACAATGACTTTTTTCTTTATTACATTACTAATAAATTTCAACATGTGCTCCCTTTGTTGCCCAGAGTACGTCTAAGCGAAATTCTATCTCACGCCAGGTATTCTCCAACCTCTCCATGGCTACCGTTGCTAGAACTACTGTTATCCTTGTCTTTAAGGTCTAAACATTAGGTACTGGTGTATTGTGCACTTTATCCTCAGTATAATCCCATAAGAAAAAATCAAGAGGGGTAATGTCTTTTGAGCGCGGTGGCCATTGTGTTGGGCCATCTCCCCTATACAACGACTGGGGAAGGTTGCTCCCAGAGAGTTACGAACAACCAAAGCCCTTGGGCAAAACTCTTCTAATTGAGGTGTAGCATAATGCTCCAGCATGCCCAGATAAACAATTGCTGATAAGGTTGGTTCAGCAGAGAAAAATGTCCAATAACCTTGTCGTGCATTAGACCACACTAAACATTCACTTTGGGGCTGTCTCGTTCATGCTCAATCGCAACGTTTGGGTGTTCCGATCCCCGAATGCGTACTTTATGCCTATTAACCTTGCCACATGTATGAAAGGTAGCTTCATCAGAAAAAAAAAACTATATGCTTTAGATAATCATCGTATTTGTCAATGCGAGTAAGAACCTCTGTAGCAAATGCAGCACGTTGGGGTCTTCCTCTCCCTTATTCCTTCCAATTGAACCTTTCTTCCTTTCCCTCAACTTTTCCACACCACACTTCTCACTCCAACACACACTTCCTCACCCCCTCTTTCTTCCCTCTCCTCCTTCCTCTCCTCTCTTCCATCCCTCTCCCTTCCTCTCCTCTACTTCCTCCTCTTCCTCCATCCTTCTCCCTTCCACTTCCTTCCTCTCCTCCACTTCCTTCCTCTCCACTTCCTTGCTCTCCCTCCTCTTCCTCTCCTCCCACTCCTTCCTCTCCCTCCACTTCCTTCTCCTCCCTCCACTTCCTCTCCTCTCCCTCCTCCTCCTTCACCTTCCTTCCTCTCCCTTCCTTCCTCTCCCTTCACTTCCATCCTCTCCCTCCTCCTTCCCTCCCTTCCCTCTCCCGCTCCTCCTTCCCACACTCCCTCCCTCCTCCCTCCACTTCCCTTCCTCTCCCTTCCTTCACCTCCCTTCCTCTCCCTCCACTTCCTTCCTCTCCCTCCACTTCCTTCCTCTCCCTCCACTTCCTTCCTCTCCCTCCACTTCCTTCCTCTCCCTCCACTTCCTTCCTCTCCCTCCACTTCCTTCCTCTCCCTCCACTTCCTTCCTCTCCCTCCACTTCCTCTCCCCTCACCCTCCCTTCCTCTCCTCCACTTCCTTCCTCTCCTTCACTTCCTTCTCTTCCTCCCCCTTCCCACTTCCCTCTCCCTTCCCTCCTCTCCCTCCACTTCCTCTCCCTCCTTCTCTTCCTCTCCACTTCCTTCCTCTCCCTCCTTCTCTTCCTCTCCACTTCCTTCCTCTCCCTCCTTCTCTTCCTCTCCACTTCCTTCCTCTCCCTCCTTCTCTTCCTCTCCACTTCCTTCCTCTCCCTCCTTCTCTTCCTCTCCACCTCCTTCCTCTCACTCCTTCTCTTCCTCTCCACTTCCTCTCCCTTCCCTTCCTTCCTCTCCCTTCCCTTCCTTCCTCCCCCTCCCCTTCCCTTCCTTCCTCTCCCTCCACTTCCTCTCCCTCCCCTTCCTTCCTCTCCCTCCCTTTCCTTCCTATCCCTTCCTATCCTCCCTCTCCCTTCCTATCCTTCCTCTCCCTTATCTACCTCTCCTTTCATACTCTCCCTCCCTTCCTTCCTCTCCCTTCCCTCCTCTCCCTTCCTTCCTCTCCCTTCCTATCATTCCTCTCTCTTATCTACCTCTCCTTTCATCCTCTCCCTTCCCTTCCCTTCTGTCCCTTTTCTCTTTCCTTTCCTTCCCTCCCTTACCTAACCCCCTCCCTTCCTCCTCCTCTCTTCACTCCCTTACTCCTCCCCTCCCCACTCCCTTCCCCTCTTCACTCCCTTCCTCCTCCCCTACCCACTCCCCTCCCCTCTCCTCCCTCCCCTCCCTTTCCTTCCTTCCCTTTCCCATTCCCCCCTTTCCTTCCCTTTCCCTTCCCTTCCCTTCCCCTCTCCCTTCCCTTTTACAGGCCTTCTTTATCTTCTTATGAATAGAAAGGAAACATAGCCGGAGGGATTTGGGAATTAACGACACTTCCTGAAGACGGCATGAAGGTTGCATGACGACAGCATGACAACTGCATGACTGCCGCATAACGACAGCATGAAAACATGACTACCGTAAGTCGACAACATGACCACATTAATGCTGTACGGCAGTCACATACGGGTTGCATGACGACCGCATGACATCACGAGGAACGCATGAAGACTATATGGGGACTGGTCCCACTACGCCGTTGCATAGGAGAACGAATCAGAATGACGTCATAATTTTAATCTTATGATGTCATCGATGACGTCACAACGTGACTGGCGAGAGTTTAGTTTAGCCAGAGGCCCGGGTGACTCTCCTACAACGAACATCAGGGGGGAAGTGGATTAGCGCAGGGGAGGGGGAGGGGGAGGGGGGTAGTGTGAGGGGAGAGAGGGGGGAATATTAGGGTGATAAGGAGAGGGGGGAGTGTGAGGGTGACAGGGAGAGGGGGGAGTGTGAGGGTGACAGGGAGAGGGGGGAGTGTGAGGGTGAGGGGAAGGCTGAAAGAGGGGAAACGGGGAGGGGGGACGGGGGAAAAGAAAGGGGAATTGGAGACACGAGAGGGTGACTGGAGAAAAAAGAGAAGGGGAGAAGGTGAGAGAGGGAGGGAAGGAGGGGGAGAGTGGAGTGGGGAGAGGACTTACAAAAAGAAGAAAAAAAAAAAGTAACTGATACGGCTTGCACTACCCGAGGTTCTGACTTAGCAGGAGTCTGTTGGCAAGTTCTAATAAGCATCATATGCGCATTTTTTGTGAAGCCTTACGGTTTATTGGTGTTTAAAAAACCTTATTCTTTGGTCTGTTAATTATCAAGATTATGTCGAAGTTTTTGTAATTAGCAACAAAGAAATGTGATCACTAGCTTAATGATTGTGAACCCAAATCTAGAAATTTGTTGATTATACAAGATAAGAATTAACTGAATAACCGATTGCTCGTTTCCAAGAACAAGTTCTAGTTGAATTCTCTTTGGCCCAATAAGTGTCTTCACCGTTTTCGTTCTGACAAACGACCCAAACCCAAACCCAAAAACCCAAACCCAAAACGTTCTGACCCAAAAACCACCGATCACACAAACCCCCCCAATCCCCCTCGATGAAGCCCTACAGATTAGGAACTACAAACTAGGGTGTAGGGGGGGAGCAGGGGGGGTATCAGGGAGAGGGGGGATGATGAAGGGGGATGGGTGATCATATTGACTTGAGACTATAATAGAATCATCTCTTGAAGCCTTATGGAGGCTACGGAGCGTCCAGCGTCACCTGCTTCCACTACCATGTCAACTGTCAATCGCTTGATTATTAAGAAGGGTATGGGGGGGGGGGGAGGGATGGGAAGGGGAGTGGGTGTGGTGGGAAGGGGAAGGAGAGAGCTGGGAAGGGGAGGGAGAGAATTGGCCTGAGGAGAGGGGTAAAGGAGAGGAGAAGAGGACACGAAGGTGAGAGAACCGGAAATGGAGGAATGGGAAGAGGAAGGAGGAGGGGAAGGATGGTGACCGTCTCGAACCTGACTCCTGTACTATCCATAGACGACTTTAATCCTCCCTCCCTCTTCTTCCTCCATCCTCCTCCTCTATCCTTCTACTCCCACATCTCCACCCTACCTCCATCCTCCTCTATCGTCATTCCGATTTCTTCCATCCTCATTCTCCTCCTCCTCCATCCTCATCTCCTCCATCCTCTTCCTCCTCCACCCTCCTCCTATTCATCTATTCTCATCCTCTTCCTCCATCCTCTATCCTCCTCCTCTTCCTCCTCCATCCCCCCTCCTCCACCATTACCGCTTTCAACTTATTCTTCTTCACTTTCTCCAAGTTTTCGAAACTCTTTGTTTCCCACTGTTTATGTGATTAGTCATTAAATTTTAGTTGGTAGGCCCCATACCTCCAATCCTCCGTTATCGTTCTTTTCCTTCAGTTAGTCTTCAATCGAGGTGAATAAAATTATTTTCTTCTATATCTATCTTCTGTTAATCTTTGTACATAGCACTCTATAAAGTTCTTGCAAGGAATCCCTAGAGGATATGCATTTTCGGTCCTATGTCAGTTTTGCAGTGACGTCATGATTTCTTTAGTCCAATGATCTTTAACGTTATATTTAAGAACCTCTCCTAAGGGCGTGAACCAATTGAACTTTCTCCTCCATCCTTTCTCCAATCAGATTCATTGTTACAAGTCCACATGCAACATTGTTTACTCAAGTACTCTCGAACCACTGCGGAATTTAGTTGACATATTGTATACAGCAGCAAAACGTATACACATCATACAGGCTCCATCATTTTTATGACTCTAGGTGGAGAGCGAGCTTGTGCAATTGTTTCTACACCGCCGATCCATAAAAACGTAACCCTCGCCAATCAAAGGGAAATTCCATTTACTTTTACTATGTTCAATAATATCCTGCGATATCATTTCAGTGGTCAATTTATCCACAATGGCTAGTTTGGAATGTGGTAATCTGTAGGCAGGTATACAGATAGTTCGAGTCCTTGGTTTTAATTTGATCTGTATTAAAACAGTTGCCTTGCCCAAAGCGTCCCCCGGCAAAGCAATTGCTTTTTGTTTTAAAGCAATGCAACTAAGCTTTCATCCAACTCAGGGAAACTAGCAGGTTCTAGTTGATTCTTGTACTTTTCTCCCAAACCTTTTTCTTCATGAATTGAGCAGATTGATGAAATTGGTGATTCCACCTCCTCAGTACTCTCATTTGAAATCTTAATGGATTTTGTACAAACTTGAAAACATCCTACTTGTGTACCTTTTCTTAAGACTATGTCTTTATTCAAAGTATTAATTACTAATATTCCTACCATATTCTTGTTTGACTTATAAATCCCCGAGTCCAATTTCAAACCTTTTATCCCAATTGATTCTGGGATATTTAATTTTTCAGAGCCTACAGTGACTCCTTTCAACTGCACTGCTACCCTGTTAATTGCTCTGGAGTGTAATAACGTCGACTTTATTACACCGCCTTCCACAATTAACAAACCTTCATTTGAAGTTGATAAATTCTGAGTAATTTCTGGGATTTCTTGAACATCTGAGTTGGGTTTACTATACGAGACTTTATTTTCTGTTTGTATTATTTGTTCTTGAATGGACCGCTGTGCTCCGCTATCATCCAATCTAGCATCATCTTCCTGATCTATTTCAAGAGATTCTCTTATCACAGACACTAAGTCTGATTGATTTAAAAATGAGATTAACTGTGATTACACTAAGATCCCTAACTCAGCAGGACATATGATCATGCCCACTTTTCTTACAGTTGCAAATCCTATCAATAAATCTCCTGGGAAAAAATATTCTACAACTATCGCTGGAATATGCAAATGATCATTTTTATATATGATGACCTCTAATTCAATCTTACCTAATGTTTTAACCGACTTCCTGTTACTCTTTGCAACGAGTAATGGATTTTCTTTTAAGATTTTTATTCCTGGTTTCAATCTATCTCCCCTAAATCCATTGTTTAAGATCTTTATACAAAATTTCTTCAGTTACCTCATCATAATTATGTATCAATAATGCAAATGCTATTAACTTAGTATCTTGAGAAACTTTCTATCCAATGTGAATCCTTCAACATATGTCCTTAGACCATCTATTTTTGCTAAATATTCTGTGTTTGATTCCCTTGTTTTTACTTTCTTTATCATTCTAACCAAAAACCTGATAGGATCCTGATCACCTTTAACTTAAAATGTTTAATGAATGCCTTCTTATAAGCTTTATATTGGTTTATATCTTCCATTTGCTGGAACTTTATTATAAGCCTAGCCCTACCCTTCTCATGATCTACATTTTCTTTTAGAATTTCTATTTTCCTTTTTTCATTTGATATGTTTTTAGTGACTATTAAGTATCTATCAAACTAAGAAACCTATTGACTCCCTCAGTATTTTCTTCCCCCAAAAAAACTTTGGAATGTTTGTTTGCAAATTAACAACTTCATGACGTAAAACTTGTAGTCATGCCCTCAATTGTTAATGTCAATTTGATTCGACTGCTTCCTATGTAGTCGTCCTCACACGTACGGCGCGTTCCTCACACATATATCAACCTCGGTCACTAGCTCGTCCTAGCAATAGTCCTTCGTTTACTCCCAGTAGTAGTCCCTAGTTCACTCCTAGTAGTAGTCACTCGTTCACTCCTCGTAGCCGAATCCTCATACCAACGTGCACTGTTGCTTGTAGTTTGATGCACCAGTCTCGTAATCAGCATTTATAGCGTAGCTACGTACAGTACGTTGTCGTATACACTGCGTAATCTTGTAGATCGATGTACCTGTACACTCGTAGCCGAACTTTGCACCAAGTCCTTTAGATGTAGTATTTTACACTAGTTCTATTCACTAGTCTCTTCGTTAGTAGCATTGCGTTTCGTCCCTAGCTTGCCACCACTTTCAACCTATTCTTCTTCACTTTCTCCCAGTTCTCACCACTGTCTTTGTTTACCACTGTTTGTTATATGTGATTAGTCACTCACAATTTATTCGGTAGGCCCCATGCCTCCAATCGTCTTCTGTTATAGTCCTTTTCCTTCAGCCATATTCTTCAATTGAGGTGAATAATTTTTTTTCTCTATGTCTAATGCTAATCTTTGTACACAGCACTCTACACAGTTATTACAAGGGATCCCTAGAGGAAATGCATTTTCGGTCCTATGTCAGTTCTGCAGTGACGTCATGATTTCTTTAGTCCAATGATCTTTAACGTCATATCTAAGAACCTCCCCTAAGGCCGTGATTTTATAATCGTGAACCATTTGAATTTTCTCATCCTCCACCCTTTCTCCAATCAGATTCTTTGTTACAAGTCTACATGCAACATTGTTTACTCAAGCACTCTCGAACCACTGCGGAACTGATTTAGTTGACATATTGTATACATCAGCAAAACGTATACACATAATACAGGCTCCCGATCATTTTTATGACTCTAGGCGGAGAGCGGGCTTGTGCAATTGTTTATACAAAGCCGATCCATAAAAATGTAACCCTCGCCAATCTACCCTTTTTTCTACCATTATCTACGAGCCTCTTAAAACTGCAACTCCGCTAGCAACGAACCGAGACCAACCGCACGCGTACTTTCGTGTTCTCACAGAAACGATTTTACATCATTACAAATTGTACACAAGTGGTCGTGCAAATGTACTCAAGCACGTGGATTTACTCACACGTTTGCGTACACTTACGCTCGATAAATGCTTGTAAGCACGCGCTCGCGCACGCACAGACTGGCACGGATGCGCACGCACACGCTAACACGCACAGACACTTATAACAATAAACAACACAAACTAATTGAAGAACAAGTGATTGGATTTCACTTACGTAGTCCTTGAACTGTGTTGCAATTAAAGGAAACTTTTTTTTATGATTTCTAAAATGTCAATAGCTAAATACGTGCACAATATAGAGTGCATGCAGTATAACATATAAATATACAATTCGATACAATATGTGTGTGTGTGTGTGTGCGTGTGTGTGTGTGCGTGTGTGTGCGTGTGCGTGTGTGTGTGTGTGTGCGTGTGTGTGCGTGTGTGTGTGTGTGTGTGTGTGTGTATGCATGAGTGTGTGTATGCATGCGTGAGTGAATGTGTTAGTTTTTTGAAAAGAAATAGTAAACATGACAAAGAAAACTCCAAACAAGAAAAAAATATCCCAATAGTGTCACTACCTTCATCCCCCCCCCTACACAGACACACCTCAAATTTCACCTAAAAAAAACCCAAAACCTTTTGAATTCATATCTCCCCCATCCCCCGGTTCCCAATCCAAATTCCCACCCTCAAACCAATCACCCGCCACCCATCACCTCACCCACCACCCACTAACCCGATCATCCGGATATAGATGTTGATGCGACATCCTGTAGACGAACAACAACAAACCTACGAGTCTGCAACATGACCTCCTCCACTTCCCCTTTCCTCCTCTTTGTCCTCCCGTCTCCTTTCGTCTTCCCTTCGCCTTTCGTCTTCCTTTCCCCTTCCTCCTCCCCTCCACCTTCCTCCTCCCCTCCACCTTCCTCCTCCCCTCCACCTTCCTCCTCCCACTCCCCTTACTCCTCCCCCTCCCCTTACTCCTCCCCCACTCTTCCTTTCCATCCCCGAGATCGATAGATATCCGTTTATACCGTCTTACCTCCGACGGGGGTCGTGTGAGGTGTCCGCTACAGGGGAACCCCACTTCGTGAGGTCCAGGGTTTCCTGAAGAAGAATTTCGAGATCCTCGCAAGACCCACAGACGTGCCAGGCTTACCTGATCCTCGAGATGGCGCCTACTCATCCTCGAGGGGGACGAGCTATTACTCAGGAGGCGGCCTCCTGGTCCTTCAGGAGTGACAGGTGATCCTCGAAGGTCGTGGGTGATCAGTGGAGGGAAACCTAGCTAATCTTCGGGAGGCTCCAACAACTAATCCTCCAATAAGGGGAAGGGAGCGATGATCATTAATTAAACACGAGGGTGTTGTTGAATCTAACACTGGGATGGGGAGGGGGAACAGAAGGTAATCCTTGAGCATGAGAAGCCCACTAAACCTCGAACATATTGAACCTTGATGACCCTGGATTGGTTTTAAGGCTTTAAGCAATCAGCTTGCCCTCGAAGGTGGTTCAGGTGCTCCTCGACTGGTTCTCCTCATCAGGTACTCCACACATGTTCTCTCGTCCTTGAATGAAAACTTCTGAATCTTGGAGCCAGGTCACCCTCGAGGCCAGGTCGTCCTCGAGGTTAGGTCGCCCTTGAGGTTAGGTAATACTTGAGGCTAGGTCATCATTGAGGCTATGTCGTCCTTGAGGCTATGTCGTCCTTGAGGCTATGTCGTCCTCGAAGCCAGGTCGTCCTCGAAGCCAGGTCGTCCTCGAAGCCAGGTCGTCCTCGAAACTAGATCGTCCTCGAAGCCAGGTCGTCCTCGAAGCCAGGTCGTCCTCGAAGCCAGGTCGTCCTCGAAGCCAGGTCGTCCTCGAAACTAGATCGTCCTCGAAGCCAGGTCGTCCTAGAAACCAGGTCACCCTCAGGATTGCTATTTACTCGACTCTAGACTTTTCCCCATCTACCTCTTTAGTATTGTGGCTTTCCCTTTTCAGATAAAAGAGATTTTGCGTCAACCAGAATAAACTATGAAAAGTATGCCGTCGTGTCTGGGGAAGTTATGGCAGCGAAGAAATTAACGCATACAAGCCTGGGCTAATTGCAGACATCAGGGGTCGCTGAGTATTGATTCTGAATGTTTATCTTCACGAGGCAGGGCCGAAGAAAAAAATGGGGGGGGGGAGAATGGCTGGGGTTGTTCTCCCCCCCTCCCCCTTCTGCCCCTCCTCTTGTTCCACTTATTCATATGAAGGAAATTACTCAATTACTCACGAGGTGAACGGGACCGCTCAACAAATAGCTTCTATTCGTAGAGTATTACAATTCTGCGGTCCCAGCCAGCAGTCTCAATCTTCGCTGATTACAAGAACAGTCCTATGTCTCCCGCTGCGTAAATTGGATATTGGACCAATTTCTTACAAATCACAGGGAAACAAACTCTTCATTAGAAAACGAGAGGTCTGGGGTTTCGTGTGTTTAGAGATAATGTACGGGTACATACGCAGAATATGTATAATCTTGAAATTCTTGGTGTGGTTATATCTACATTGTGCTCCCGTGTATATGTGCGTGTCCATGTATGTGTGCGCGCGCACGTGCGTGTGTGCATGTGTGCGCGCGCGTGTAAGCATATGTGTGTGCTTGTGTGTTCGTTTGTGTGTGCGTGTGTGCTTGAGTGTGTGTGTTTGTGTTCTTGTGCGTGTGTTCTTGTGCGTGCGTGCGTGCGTGTGTGTGTGTGTGTGTGTGTGTGTGTGTGTGTGTGTGTGTGTGTGTGTGTGGGCGCGCTTGTGTGTGTGTGTGTGTGTGTGTGTGTGTGTGTGTGTGTGTGTGTGTGTGTGTGTGTGTGTGTGTGTGTGTGTGTGTGTGTATGTGCGTGTATTCACCTCACCTCGGATCTGCTGCAGCCTCTTTTCGAGACAGCCAGACACCACCCTACAGTGTGCGTGTGTGTGTTTGTGTGTGCGTGTGTGTGTTTGTATGCGTGTGCATGCGTGTGCATGTGCATGCGTGTGCATGTGCATGAGTGCGCATGTGTATACGTGTGCATGTGCATACGTGTGTATGTGCATGGTTATGAGTGTGCGTGTGCATGTGCATACGTGTGTATGTGCATGGTTATGAGTGTGCGTGTGCATGCATTTGTTTGTTTTTCTGCGTGCACGTGCGTGTCAGTGTGCGTGCATGTGTGTGCGTGCATGTGTGTGCGTGCATGTGTGTGCATGCATGTGTGTGCGTGCGTGCGTGTGCGTGTATGCGTGCGTGCGCGCGCGCGCGTGTGGGGGTATCTGCGTGTGGGTGCCTGTGTGATAGGCCGAAAGTCATCCCAAGAGGTCATGCAGCACCGGGGGCTCTGGGGGGCGGCGCCTTGGAATCCCCTTACGAAAGAGCCCGGGTGTTCGTGGAGTCGATAACCGACGAAAGACTCTCACAAGACAGTCTGTGACATTTGCAGATCGGAGAAATCCTGTAGTGTTTCTGTGCAACTTGTCTGACATTTGGGCTTTCTGCCTATCTGACGCCTGGCATTACGAGTCGGGGCAAACCCACTGACCGGATTTTATTGACCTTTACACGTTCATACATCACCATGTAGTCTGACGAGTGAAAGTATGAATGAAAAACGAATGAATGTACGCGCGCGCACACACAATAATATTATATATATATATATATATATATATATATACATATACAAACATACATACACACATATTATATATATATATATATATATATATATATATATACATACATATATTACTTTCATATGACAATACATGAATTAAAACATTGATACATTTACATACGTTCATATATACTCTTACAATATTACATACATTAATACATACATACATCGATACATACATACATCGATACATCCATGCATCGATACATACATGCAGTAATGCTCGTATGCATACATATATACATTACTTGCATACATGCAGTACATTACATACATTCATCTTATACATCCATTATATACATTACGCATTCATACCTACCTGCATACATACTGTACATACACTTTCCATACACACACACACACATTATATACACACATTTCAGCCCCTTTAATTAAATCACAAAACAGAATCTATTTCATCAATATCAGTTACGTCTTGAAAGATGCATGCGTTTTCGTCAGAATTCCCTTGCTTGACCTTCAGTGTCCAACGTTGGATCCACTCCGACTCTTCAGTGTCCAACGTTGGATCCACTCCGACTCTTCAGTGTCCAACGTTGGATCCACTCCGACTCTTCAGTGTCCAACGTTGGATCCACTCCGACTCTTCAGTGTCCAACGTTGGATCCACTCCGACTCTTCAGTGTCCAACGTTGGATCCACTCCGACTCTTCACTGTCCAACGTTGGATCCACTCCGACTCTTCACTGTCCAACGTTGGATCCACTCCAACTCTTCACTGTCCAACGTTGGATCCACTCCGACTCTTCACTGTCCAACGTTGGATCCACTCCGACTCTTCACTGTCCAACGTTGGATCCACTCCGACTCTTCACTGTCCAACGTTGGATCCACTCCGAGGAGAGAGAGAGAGAGAGAGAGAGAGAGAGAGAGAGAGAGAGAGAGAGAGAGAGAGAGAGAGAGAGAGAGAGAGAGAGAGAGAGAGAGAGAGAGAGAGAGAGTTTGAGAGAGAGAGAGAGAGAGAGAGAAACTCTGGATATGAATTGGATAAGACTTGTGGTTGTGATGTACCTTACATATTTCATTCTACCTAAAAGCAGCTGGTGGCGTAATTGGAAGCGTGCTGGTCTCTCATTCGCTTAAATGGGGGTTCGAATCCCGCGCTCCTCTCCTATTCCCAATAGTAATTTTAAATTGCCCCAACAGTCCGTAAGGCGGGTAATAAGACAAAGGCGACATCTTCGGCCACAGCTGCTCAGCGCTTACTAGTTTAAGTTCCTCACATTGTAACAAGCAAAGGTCTTCCTCAGCAAGGAAAGAATTCTGGGAACGAGTTAATAATGCAAACCTCCACTCAGGAACTCTATAGCCTGAAATATATTACGGCAGACACACACGGGGGTCTAATGCGACTCGTCATGCAACCCGACAAAGGACCTCTGCATGACTGAACCGATTCTGGCGACTGCATGACTGGAATGATTTCAGGTTACGTTGACACAACATAGCTCTAGAAGAAGCAAATGAACGCCTCTTTGCTACACAGGCGGTGTGAGGGCAGGGGGGGGGGGACTGGTTAGGTGAACAAAATCGCCTGCTGTCAATCCAGTACATAAGGGTTCGGTCGAACGACCCCCACCGCCGCCGCCGCAGCTGAAGTAAAGATAAAAGTTCCCCCTAGTACAGAAGGATGTTGATGCCTTTAGCATGGTGCTACACGCGCTTTTTTCTGATCAAAGGCAGATCATTTCCTCACGTACCCGAGGGGTCTGGGAGGTGGCCATCAGCGTGAATCGGGCTGCATAACATCGCCTACTGTATCCGCGTAGGACTATACGTGTGGAGAATCAATGGGAGTGAATCCAAGCCCAACGTATTTCGTCTATTAAACATTTGTTCTTGAAGGACAGTGAACTCTTGGCGCGGAGGACGCAAGCGCCTCAGTCCCCCCCTACTGAAGGGTTTCGATGATTACATCATATGTATAGATAGCAGCGTCCAACTCTACTGGCCTTCGACACTCAGCATTGCAGAGAGCAGATAGAGTTCATAGTCAACGTGGCCTCTTTCGACACTGGAATATCTTGTACGAGCGTGGGAAGGATAGTCATGAGCAACATGACATGAATGAATGAAAAATTCTTACATCAACATCATTAACATCAACAAAAAACAACAAATAAATGATCAAAATAAGAAAAATAAAGTTGGATATACTGCGTGTCAGTCAGCCATTGAGAAGTGGATACAAACACGCTAATTCTTTATCCTCAGATCTATGGTATATTGATCCTACAAAATAATTCTGTCAACTTTACAGTTTATCTTCATAAATAAAATCCAAATCACAAAGAATTACGTGGACGGGTGTATTACTCACGTCACAGTCTCTACAGCTATTACAGGCGACCCCTACAGTGGCCAGAATGTGCTGGTCATTAAGAGCCAATAGCAAGAATGCTTGGGTTATTTGCTAATGGCTTCCGAATCATCTTACGCAATAGGTGATCATATTTTGCTCACACGTGTGAGTATTCTCGATGACTGAAACATTCCAACTCTTGCTTCGTCATATCGCTTTTAGAGTAATTGGCGAGGTCATTTTATCTAACAAAATAGATACGTGCTTATATGTCATAGCATGGAGCATTGCTACGTAAATTCTACTGTAGATGGCATACCACCCGTAGAAACTCACAAAACAAGGTAGAAGAACAAGGTCGAACACCAAGGTAGAACAAGGTCCAATAGCAAGAAAAACAAGACAAGAACAAGGTAGAAAAAAGTGTGTTATATCATGGTTCATTGTAGCTAAGTAGATTCTTCAGTGGATGGCATTCCTCGCAAAGAAACTCCACGCTAATGAAGACTTGACAAACGAGGCTAAGGGAGCTCCTGATGGTAACGAGGTCTCAGCCGCATTCCGAGCGCTCCTGAAGAACGTCGCCACTAGAGTACGGTAAGAAGTTCTCCCAAGAAGGAAGGGGGGGGGGAACCCAGCAGACGAGTGGTCTTTCCATATGCCGTACAGCGGGTAACAGTTTTGTCACCTTTCTTGGGGTTGATTATGCGGATACAAACTTCAGGTTAGGTTAACATTTCAATGGGGTACAGTGTCTCCATAAGATGAAACATGTGTCTTGAGAAAGGGGCAGAGGGAGGGGGAGTGGCAGAGGGAGTGGGAGGGGGAATGGAAATAGGAGTAGTTGAGAGGATGAGGGAGAGAGGAAGGAGAAAGGAGGAAGATAGGAAGGTAGAGAGGTAAGATGGTAAGATGGGAAAATGGGAAGATGGAAGGGTGGGAGGGTGGGAGGATGGAAGGATGGAAGGATGGAAGGATGGAAGGATGGAAGGATGGGAGGAAGGGAGCGAGGGGTTTATGTCCTCCATCAACCCCAACCCCATCCTCACCCTTTTGTGGGCGTATGACCCGTTCATGGCCCGTGGGCACTGAAACCCCGCCTCCTCTCCTGATGGGTGGAGACTATTTCCGTTAAAAAAAAAAAAATAAGCCCCACCCCTTTTGATAACTTCGATGATCCCTATTTCCCTATTGGTGGAGATAATTTGCGATTAAAAGATATACCTACACATACTTCCATTTTGGTTTTATTATACAAATAACGACCTGCAACAGACAACGGACATACTTCCTACTTCCACTTTGGTTTTATTATACAAATAAGAGCTGCAACGGACAAATGGCGTGTCAACACGTTTGGCATGAAGACGTGGGTGTGGCCATTGCGTCAGATTAAAATGACCGGGGGATGACCGCGACCTAAGAAGCCCCTGCGGCAGGAGCCTCCAAGTCGTCCAAGGCTCTCTTCCTACAGAACAAGAATTATTCCGTACCTCGTCATTACTTATTCAAGAAGACCATTAGGAACTTCGCGCGAACTCCTCCTGGCGTATTCGAAGTCTCTTGGCACCAAGGGGACGGTGGTGCTGGTTTGTGTGTGTTGGGGGGTGGGGAAGTGCCGAGGTAGGGGGGGAGTATTTCCGGGGAATGATGGGTTGTAGGGGAGACAGGTGGGGAGAGAAGGAGGGTTTGAGATGGGTGAGGATGAGACTGAGGGGAAAGGAGATCGAAGGGGGAGGGGGGGGTCATGTTGATGTAGGGGGGAGGAGTGTTTTGTGGTGAAGGTGGGTGGCACAGGAGACAGGTGGGGGGAAAGGGCGGGTATGGAAATGTTGAGGACGAGGCGTTCGAGGGGAAAGGAGATGGAGGTGAAAGAGGGGGCGTTCAGAGAGGGGTACAAGAAGAGAGGCTGGTAGAGGGGAGAGGAGGGAGTGTTAAGGAGAGGGAAGTTTGGGGAGGGGATGAGGTGTAGGTTGTGCGAACGAAGGGAGGGGACGGGCGGGGGCAAGGGAGGGGACGGACGGGGGCAAGGGAGAGGAAGAGAGGGGAGGGGAGGACAGGGGAGATTATTTAGGGAAGTGGGGGGGAAGGGGAGGAGACGGATTGGCGGAAGGCAGAATGGAGAGAGAGAGAATAGAGGAACTGAAGAGGAGGAGGCTCAGGGAGTAGGAGAGAAAAGGGAGTAGGGTGGAGGGAGGGGAGTAGGAGGAGGAGGGGAAAAGGAGGAGGGGAAGAGGAGGAGGAGAGGAAGAGGAGGGGAAAAGAGAGGGGGAAGAGGGGAGGAGGGGGAGAGGAGGAGGGGAAGAGGTGGAGAGGAAGAGGTGGAAAGAAAGAGAAGAGAAAGAGAAGAGGAAGAGGAGAGGAAGAGGAGCGGAAGAGGAGGGAAAGAGGAGGGGAAGAAAAGGGGAACAGGAGGGAAAGAGGAGGGGAAGAAAAGGGGAACAGGAGGGAAAAAGATTAGGGGAGGAGGGGAAGGGGAGGAGGGGAAGGGGAGGAGGGGGAGGGGAGGAGGGGGAGGGGAGGAGGGGGAGGGGAGGAGGGGGAGGGGAGGGGGGGGGAGGGGAGGGGAGGAGGGGGAGGGGAGGAGAGGAATCGGCTCTTGGTGTTGGATTTCATAGTCGGGATACTTGACGTGCGAGGGCGAACGGGGGGGGAGGGGGAGGGGGAAGAGGGGAGGGGGAGGAGGGAGTTTAGAGAACGAGGATAACGTGGAGTGATGTGGGATGAGGGATGAGGGGGTACAGGGCATGTGGGGATGGGGGGGTATGTAGCTAAACGCTCCCCACCCTTGTCTCTTTTGCACAAAAGCTCCTGCGTCGTTTCTTCCCCCCTCCCCCTCACCCCCAACATCACTCCCTCTCGTCATCAAAACCTTTGTTGGAGAATTCCCCCCCACCCCTTCCCCCTCCCCGGTCCCTTCCCCGTCTCTTCAGCTTCCTGTACTTCACTTCCTCCCCCCTTTCCCCCTTCCCCCTTTCCCCCTCCCCCTTCCCTCTTTCCCCCGATCCATACCTTCTTCGCTCTCCCGTTTTCTCTTTCCCATATCTTCCTCCACCTTCTCCCGAATTCCCACTTTTTCAGCCCTCTCCTTCCTCCTCCTCCTCCATTCTGCTCCACATTTTCCTCCATCCTTCTCCACCTCCTCACTCTTCCTCATCCTCACTCCTCCTCATCCCCACTCCTCCTCATCCCCACTCCTCCTCATCCCCACTCCTCCTCATCCCCACTCCTCCTCATCCCCACTCCTCCTCATCCCCACTCCTCCTCATCCCCACTCCTCCTCATCCCCACTCCTCCTCATCCCCACTCTTCCTCATCCCCACTCTTCCTCATCCCCACTCTTCCTCATCCCCACTCTTCCTCATCCCCACTCTTCCTCATCCCCACTCTTCCTCATCCCCACTCTTCCTCATCCCCACTCTTCCTCATCCCCACTCTTCCTCATCCCCACTCTTCCTCATCCCCACTCTTCCTCATCCCCACTCTTCCTCATCCCCACTCTTCCTCATCCCCACTCTTCCTCATCCCCACTCTTCCTCATCCCCACTCTTCCTCATCCCCACTCTTCCTCATCCCCACTCTTCCTCATCCCCACTCTTCCTCATCCCCACTCTTCCTCATCCCCACTCTTCCTCATCCCCACTCTTCCTCATCCCCACTCTTCCTCATCCCCACTCTTCCTCATCCCCACTCTTCCTCATCCCCACTCTTCCTCATCCCCACTCTTCCTCATCCCCACTCTTCCTCATCCCCACTCTTCCTCCTCAGTCGTCTTCTTCCTCACTCTCTCATCCTCACTCTTCCTCTTCAGTCTTATTCCTCCTCTTACTCCTCAGTCTTCCTCAGTATTCCTCCTCCTCCTCAGTCTTTCTTCCCTCCTCCTCCTCCTCGGTCTTTCCTCCCTTCTCCTCCTCCTCGGTCTTTCCTCCCTTCTCCTGTGTATTCCTTTTCTTCTCCTTCTCCTCCTTTCCTCTTCCTCTCAACCACTCCAGCTTCCTCCTTCCTCATTATTTTTCCAGCTTCCTCCTCCTCCTCCTCCCTCTTCTTCCCTTCTTCCCTCGTCCTCTCCTCCTTTTTCTTCTTCCTCCTCTCCCGGAGTTCCTGTCAATGACCTCTCCATCTCAGCATCTTATTTATCTATTTATCAATTTACCTATCTATCACAGTATACCTATTTATCTATTCGTTTATCTATTTACCTATTCACAGCCCTTCATCTATGTATTCATTAACCTATTGACCTAATTGTTAGTCATTTATTCATTTACTTTAATCAATGCATTGTCCCGTCTCTCCTCCATTTCCTTTCGCTCCTTTTCGTCTTCAAAAACCCTCTTCCTTCCTTCGTTCCTTCCTTCCTTCCTTCCTTCTTATCTCCTTTTATATTTTTTCTCTTTTTTCTCCTCTTCGGTTGGATCGGTCTTCGTATCTGTTCCATCGATGGCATCCTCAGTTCCAGTCCCTCTTGAGTCTTGAGCAGAAGTGGGAAGAAGAGGGGATGGGAGGCAGTGGGAAGGGAAGAGATGGGAAGGGAAGAAGTGAGAAAGGAAGAAATGGGAAGGGAAGAAGTGAGAAAGGAAGAAATGGGAAGGGAAGAGATGGGAAGAGTTGGGAAGGAAGGGAAGGGAAATGGAAGGGAAAGGGAAGATATGGAAAGAAATGGGAAGGGGTAGGGAAGGCGTGGGAAGCGGAAGGAAAGGGGATGGGAAGAGGAAGGAAAGAGATGGGAAGAGATGAGAAAGAAAGATGGGAAGATATGGGAAGGGAAGAGGTGGGCAGGGGGAAGGGAAGAGGTGGGAAGAAGTGGGAAGAGGTGGGAAGAGGGAGGGAAGAGGTGGGATGAGGAAGGAAGAGGCGGGAAAGGACATGTTAGAACTGGGGAGGAAGAGGAGAGAAGGAAAGGGAAGGATAGGGAAGGATAGGGAAGGTGAGAGAAGGGGAAGGAAGAGGAGAAGAGAAGAAGAAAAATGGGAAGAGAAAAGGAAAGAGAAGAGAGGAGAGATGGGAGAGGGGGTGGGGTGAGAAGGGGAAGGGAGGGAAGGAGAGAAACGGACAGTCCTGTTTTTTTGGGGCAGAACCGTCCCACTTTTGAGGCTTTCTGTCCTGCGCCACTTCAAGAAGGCCCAGCTCAGTTCGGGATTTGTGAAAAACAAAAATTATCTTGTACTAAAATTTCGAGGACTGGAGGCCATAATAACCAGTCATATTTCTTTATTATGATTAAATGCAGTTACCAAAAGAAGGCGAGGCAAATTTTCAAAATAATACGCGTACGAGTCCGAGATGGCATGTTACGTATGTTGGTAATCATAATATGAATGGTAAGTCACATTACATATTATATTATATATATATATATATATATATATATATATACACATCAACATGCATACACACTTTTATAAATACACGTACATTCATATACATACATAAGCAATTACATACAAATTATACGAACTTCCATACACACGTGATTACATACACAATTACATACATGCGCACCTAATTACATGCATACACAAGTACATACGTTCTATTTATGCCCTCCTTTCGGGAAACGGCTTCCCTACTTACAGCCCAATGCCCTTCATGATCTGTAACTCGAGAAGACAAGGAAGGATAATCTACGCATTCGTACTTTTTCCTCCAGCTCCGACTTCCCCCTACGTTCATTGGAATAAACAGACGAATAAGAAATACGGCGTTCACAAATTTCGCAAAACACACGGAAACTCACAATGTCCGTAGACAAACAAGTTCTCCGGAGGTCGCCGGCCGATGATACGTAGTCTCGGCCCGGGACCGGATACGGGCCGCCGCCGCCGCCGCCGACGCTGAAATCCGCCCGAAGGCTCTTGTTGACATTGCAACGGAATCCCAACGACTTTCCTGCAACCTAAAGATTCTAACGGGAGAGAGGGGAGAGAGGGGAGAGAGGTGAGGGGGGAAGGAAGGAGGGAGGGGGGGAAGGAGGGAAGGAGGGAGGGGGGGAAGGAGAAAAGGAGGGAGGGAGAAAGGGAGGGAGGGAGGAAGGGAACGTGGGGGAGATAGAGATACAGATAAAGAGAGACAGATAGATAAATAGATAGATATGGAGAGATAAAGATAGAGAGATAGAGAGAGGAGGGGGAGAGAGAGGAGGGGGAGAGAGAGGAGGGGGAGAGAGAGGAGGGGGAGAGAGGGGAGGGGAGAGAGGGGAGGGGGAGAGAGAGGAGGGGGAGAGAGGGGAGGGGAGAGAGGGGAGGGGGAGAGAGAGGAGGGGGATAGAGGGGAGGGGGAGAGAGGGGAGGGGGAGAGAGGGGAGGGGGAGAGAGGGGAGGGGGAGAGAGGGGAGGGGGAGAGAGGGGAGGGGGAGAGAGGGGAGGGAGAGAGAGGGGAGGGGAGGGGGAGGGGAGTGCGGTTTCGTTTCCTTCTCTCTTCCGGGTAAACAATACTTGAAAGAGGAATCTCAGAGAGAGAGAGAGACTCATTGGCGGCGGCAAATTCCAGCTTTGAGGGCCTTCTTGCACCAGCTGGGACTTACGCAAGCAATACCAGCTGTTTTCCTCAAGTTCTCAAACGATGAACCACCTGCACCAGCTGATAGGGGAACACTCGAGTCCCTTCAAAGAGATATTAGTGATTTTCTTGTACTCTTAATCAGGACTCGGAGTAATTACATGTTGCCAAGGAAGAGTCCTTAAAAAAGGACCTATAGGAAGGAAGATGCTCGCTCAAGGGAAAAGGATGTCTAGGTTAGAGAAAGTGGAAACATGTAAGAGATGATGGTGAAAATGGATTTGTTGTTTTTGTATATTTCTAAGAGTTTTGAACTATGACTTGTGTCACTGTTCAGGAATTTTTAACACCGAATGAATAGGGACGCACGCAAGCGCGCGCGCACACACACACACACACACACACACACACACACACAGAGAGAGAGAGAGAGAGAGAGAGAGAGAGAGAGAGGAGATAAAAATAGATAAATAAATGAATAAATAAAATAAAGAACCGCACATGTGCGCATTGACGCGCACACACCATAAATACACATTGTTAAAACGAGTAACTGACTCTCTGATTCTATTGAACTCTGTTCAAAGAGACCAACAAATATTGACAAACGATTTCTTTTGAATGAAAGTCTGGCATTTGCAATCTGTTCTCGATGAACAACAAAGGCCAATCAATTGTTTGTCAAAGATAATTCTGTTCAGCTGCACCGTGCAGCTGGCAACCGCAAATTGTTCATTTATGAAAGAATGGCGGTATAAGTAATGGCCTCCACCTTTTCTTCCGCATATCTGCATAATTCCAACAGTTCATGCATGACGGCTGCCCTTGCACGCACAAACATGCACCGGAAGGAACAAGTACTACTTCCATGCAAGAACCGACATAATGAAATTCATCCCCAAACACACACAAAGTAGATACTTATATAAACACACAAACATGCAGGTGTACTACTATGCAAATAATTGATAACGATATTGTTGCACGTGAGTATATGAACACGCCCATATACACGTGTACGTACGTGTGCACATGCACACACAAACGCACATACACGGTAATTGTGTACAATACGAGTATATTTCGTAACTTTCGTTCTCCCCTTAAGCACATCATGCCCCTGCTTCCCCAAACCTTATCCCCCTTACTTCCCCTCTTATTACTCCACCTCCCTCCCTCCCTCCCTCCCTCCCACCTTCTCACCTCCCCTATCTGATCACACTTTTAGGCCTTTCCTCCCTCCCCCCCCCATTCCACCTCCCCCTCTCGGCGGCCCTAAACACAAGCACGCTATGCTGTACTCAAGGAACTACCATACACACACACACGCACACACACATTTTTCAGACAGGGAAGTTGTTCACTTAAAAAAATGGGTTTGGGTGGACCTGGGTTTGGGTGGACCTGGGTTTGGGTGGACCTGGGTTTGGGTGGACCTGGGTTTGGGTGGACCTGGGTTTGGGTGGACCTGGTTTTGGGTGGACCTAGGCTTAGGTGGACCTGGGTTTAGGTGGACCTGGGTTTAGGTGGACCTGGGTTTAGGTGGACCTGGGTTTAGGTGGACCTGGGTTTAGGTGGACCTGGGTTTAGGTGGACCTGGGTTTAGGTGGACCTGGGTTTAGGTGGACCTGGGTTTAGGTGGACCTGGGTTTAGGTGGACCTGGGTTTAGGTGGACCTGGGTTTAGGTGGACCTGGGTTTAGGTGGACCTGGGTTTAGGTGGACCTGGGTTTAGGTGGACCTGGGTTTAGGTGGACCTGGGTTTAGGTGGACCTGGGTATAGGTGGACCTGGGTATAGGTGGACCTGGATTTAGGTGGACCTGGATTTAGGTGGACCTGGGTTTAGGTGGACCTGGGTTTAGGTCTAGATGGGCTTGTGTTTAGGCTTGGTTGTGTTTAAGTTTGGTTGTGTTTAGGCTTGGTTGGGTTTGGTTAGATTTAGATTTGGTCAGGCTTAGATTTGGTTAAATTTAGATTTGGTTAGATTTAGATTAGATTAGTTTATATTAAGTGATATTTACATATACGGTTGACTTAGATAGAATTTCACAAGAACTCTAATGATCATATTCTTAAACCATAATAACGGGTCTTTTTTGGGGTGGGGGTGGGTGGGGGAAATTAGTAATTATAATTTGTAACATTATAATTCAAACCTGAGGTTAGTTTTGGTTAGGTCACATTATACTAATCTAGGAGGAATCAAACGTGCACATTTCTAACTTCGAATTTTCAGCCAATTTTGATATAATTATAACTCTTATACATATTTTATCATAGAAATCTTACTCCTTGTATTAAACCACATGAATGTGACCTTGTGTGATCTGGTGTGACCTGACGTGACCTGGCCTGACCTGACGTGGCCTGACCTGACGTGACCTGGCCTGACCTGGTGAGACCTGGCCTGACCTGGTGAGGCCTGGCCTGGCCTGACCTGGTGAGGCCTGGCCTGACCTGGTGAGACCTGGCCTGACCTGGTGAGACCTGGCCTGACCTGGTGAGACCTGGTGAGACCTGGCCTGACCTGGTGAGACCTGGCCTGACCTGGTGAGACCTGGCCTGACCTGTTGAGACCTGGCCTGACCTGATTTGATGTGACCTGACTTGTGTGGAGATCACGACTATGGACGACCCCAAGCCCCAAGTACTGGATATAGTGTCGTTTGTCATGATGGAATTCGCTTTGCATGTGCATGGAAGCATGTAGCTGGGCTATGAACATGCAGATGTGCCAAAATGTACTATGTAATGTACTATTAAGAACACTTGTACGCATGTCCATAGAACCACGCGAGCACGAGAACACGCGTGCACGCACACACACACGCACACACACACACGCACGCACACACGCACGCATACGCACACACACACACACACACACACACACACACACACACACACACACACACACACACACACACACACACACACACACACACACACACACACAGGTAACAATGTCCCTTCCAATTCTCTTTGATCAAATCCCATCAATCACCCTTTCTGCAACACGTCTTCCTCAGTTCCCGCCAACCCCTTCACAGCTCAGCTCCCAGACACCCTTTCTCCATTTAACCCTTTAAGGTTGCTTACGCCGTTTAAAACTCCAGTAATAACCTAGAGGCAAAGATATTAAAAAAGAAAGTAATGTCCATGGAAAGGTATGCATATAAAAGGCCTTTTGCCGCCCGGTAGTATCATAAATTGAATGATTATGAGTAGAGTATGGGACCTCCTACATAGGCAGGGCCATCCGTGTCTTGTCTATGACGTTATATCGCTTGTACTCATCCACCGTCCATCCTCTTCTAAGTTTGCCTAAACTGATAATATTCACTTTATGCACTACTCCTGTTGCATAATTACAGTAATAAATAACGATTTAAAAGAAAAATTCATCAAATACGGCATTTTAGAACTTCCTTATTGATATAAACTAAAAAAAAAAAAAAAAAATCTACTCTAGCATCTGGTAATTCTATTTTACCCCGCAAGGCGTTTCTAACAGAGTTTGTGAAATCAGGCTAGCAAGTGTTGTTTCTGAATGAGAATGAAATAGTTCACATTACTAAACGACGGCAGCTTCTGAATGGAACTTTATGAAAAATGTGACAGGACTTCATTTCATGTCTGCATTTCACGTGACCTATACTTGGCTGCCTGTGACTGACCACACACTCACATGCGCGAGCGCGCACGCACACACACACACACACACACGCACACACACACGCACACACACACACACACACACACACACACACACACACACACACACACACACACACACACACAGACAATGGTGAAAAATAAATATTCCCTGCCATGCAACAACGTATTTATTAAGAATCACTGATACAATCAAGTTTGCATGAACTCAAGAGCTTAGATCCCCGCTGCTTATTAAAACATCTGTAGACATCCCACCAAAAAAATACCTCACGCCGCACTGATAAATGAAACAGCAGACAGATTTCTTAAAGTGCAAAGGCACCCTTACCTTTTCTCTTGGCAGAAATGAACAAGTTACATTCACAATATTCAAAGAAAAATTCCAACTAGTCTATCTGGGTACAGGTTAACCAAACCTTGGACAGGTTTATCTATAAAAATATACTTATTTGTACCCTTTCTTAACTAAACGGTTTTACATGTATTACGACTTGGCGTGCGGGTGATGTGTTTGTGTGGGTAAGTGCACCGCCCGCCCTCCCCCTACCCCCTTCCTCCTCCTACCTCCTCCCTCCCTCCCTCCCTCTCCTTTCCCCCCTCCCCCTCCCCCTGCCAATGCAGACTCTCCTGATTACGTGCAATCATGACATATGAGCCTGCAAAAGGTCACGTTATAAATCAGGTCGACCAAGCTTCCGGTCATCAGCCAAGACGGGGCAGCAACGACCAATCAGAGAGCGTTGTCGACCCGACTTCCTAGAACGCTGACTGGCTGAACCCAAGCCCCCTGTCGCCGAATCAGAACACGCCGTTTCTTTGCAAGAACTAGTTTGATTTTAAGCCACTGACCTCTCGATGACAAGATGTCTTGTCATTTGGTCAAATAAAACAAAAAATTATAAAACACCAAAATGTTTGATCCAACACCAGAAAAATATGACGTCAGTCCTCCTCGCTTCGCTCGCAAGCGAGCGAAGCGAGGACTACTGACGTCATATTTTTCTGGTGTTGGATCAAACATTTTGGTGTTTTATAATTTTTTGTTTTATTTGACCAAATGACAAGACATCTTGTCATCGGAGTTGAATGGGTTAAGCCACTGACCTCTCGATGACCTCTTTGTTTGTGAACACCCACGGGAATAGAGTGGCGTTCTTCTCATACCCCATTAAGAACCTAACAGCTTACCCGATGATCAGTTTACTCGATGATCAAAGTAGTTCCCCTAAACTGGCTCGATCTCCAAAGGCTTACGACATCCTGGCTGTCCTACGAAACATATTGCGGTTGTTGCTTCAGTCACAATCATGCGCTACCAGAAGAAAGTCGATCCTATTTTAACCTTCATGGTCAGGCATCTGTTGAGGTACACTGAGCCTTATGGCTTCTCTCATTAAAGAACAAAATCGCTTTTGACATCATACACATCCCTTTCCAAAGTTTCTATTCTGGTTAAAAGAAGACTATTTTATTCATCTTACGAGGAGCCCCGTGTCTGAATGGGTTAGATATTTTGATACAGCCAATACCAGACGACTTTATTCAACTGCGTTTGGAAAAGAATTTGCGGATAACGAATCAATACGATTTCGGTTCATTTGTGGCCAAGTTCAGATCTTTTCATTCAGGCTCGGGACCCTCAGGGCTTCCATGGACCAAGCCCGGGACCCTCAGGGCTTCCATGGACCAAGTCCGGGGCATTTCTTGCTTTCCGATGACCCTCGAGAGCCTTCGCATTCGCTTAGTTCTGGGTTCGAGTTCCGCACTCCTCTCCAATTCCCAGCAGAGACTGCTACCTGCCCCCCCCCCTATTCACAGTGGAAGCATACTGGGTAGAAATGACGACTTCGGCCGTAGCTCATTAGCGCCTCCTGGCGTGGACTTATCTTTCCAGGGGCTCATCCAGGGACTCTCCCTTAGGGGCCCGGCCAAGGTCCTTGGGACACCACCATTCATTACCAGGTCCTCGAGGGGCGGGAGGGGGGGTGGGGGGTCGTCAGCTGGACCCTGCAACCCCCCAGTGGGTCCAATACACGTCATCGCGGACCAAGATGGATGGCCCGCAAGAGGGGAGGGTGAGCCAAGCTGTGTGACAAAGCTTTTTGTCAACCCCTTTCACTTCCAGGTGTCAGAGAAAAGAGATATATCCTCCCCTGTCGCGGTGTCGTCGTCGTGACACGTTTGGAACCACGTTGACTTTTGTGTGGTCCTTTGGCAAGATGGTTTTCGTATCCAAGGACCCATTCTTATTTCATATATATTATGTTTTCTATTAAACTATATGGTCATTTGTATCTTAAGGCTTAGTGTATACTGTGTATAGTTTGACTGAAAGGACAGAGGCTAAAATTTAATTCCCAACAAAAGACTCTATATAATTGCTTCTGGCCAATACCAGGCGCTCTCGTTCAGCCGAGAGAAGTAGACTATGAAGAAAAGATCTTTATTCAATCTAGAGGCCAATTTCTAGATTCCATCCTTCTGGTAAATAAAAGAAACCCGTTTTAACCGGAACAAATTCTGGAAAACGTTGGCGTGCTTCGCATTGCGTCGCTGATACTTTATTAGAGTTTCTATACTGTAAAAGAATATCGTGACGTCACAGAAGTGGTAAGAAATCCAAAAATGGTGTCAGGATCATTTCCTCGTGTTTAATAGACTCTTCTCACGTTGACTAGAGTTGTAACTATGATCTTGCCACAATGTTGAAGTAGTTATCTTTCAACTATAACTTTAGACTTTATAGCACGCGTTATGATTACCTCCAAGGGATTCCAATAACAAAAAACAAAAAAACAAACAAAAAACAAGTCGTTACGTAGGCAGATAAACAGCTAAAGAGAAATGAAAATTGTCGAAGAGCTTAATCCCATCTCCATTGGCATTTTAGTTAGTCATGTATAATCTGACCACTACCTGACGACACATTTTTTCAACTGAGAGGAAGCTCTCTCCCAATCAATAAAGAAAACGAAAAAAGCTAATTTGGTGACGAACTTCAACTGTGCATGAAAGCAAGCAGGTGCAACTCCGAACAGCTGCACCCTTGCCTCGGTGCGCAGACAGCTGCATGCACATGTTGTTGTGTATACATGTATACAGGGGTGGCAAGTGTGTTTGTTTAGTTGCGGGCGTGTCTAGAAACACGTAGAACAGTTAGTGGGTCCTGACTCCAGAGCTGAATAAAATCGCCTGTCGGCAGTCAGTTAGTCCAGAACGCCTTGGGACTTTTCTTCCGGGGTTCTACCCCCCCTCCCCCCCACGAACCCTCTCCCTCATCAGGCTGAATCATCTTACGTTAGACAGAATAGAACTTACAAAGTCTTCCTTTTGTAGGTTGACTTGGGTGGAAGAGTAGATTGAAGTGAAAGGTATTGTGGAGGCGACAGTGGAATTGGAAGGAAAAGTATCCAGAAAAGAGGTAGGGAATTAGAGTGTGTCACTAACTGGACACCGCGAGATGGAAAGCGTGGAAAAAGAAAAACTAGACAGTTGGAGAAACGAGAAAGGTTTGCAAGAGTGACGTGGTAGATGTTGCCGCAGTCAGGAAGTGTTTGAGAGAGGCGTTTTTTCACAATGGACTCGTAATGGCTGACACACACACACACACACACACACACACACACACACACACACACACACACACACACACACACACACACACACACACACACACACACACACACAGAGAGAGAGAGAGAGAGAGAGAGAAACAGAGAGACAGAGAGACAGAAACACACACACACACACACACACACACACACACACACACACACACACACACACACACACACACACACACACACACACACGAGCGCGCGCGCAAACACAAACACTCTGGAGTGCTTGCTCGCTCATACATATCCGTGAGGATGAATGCGTGCGTGCGTGCGTGCGTGCGTTCGTTCACACGCTGGCATATCCTTAAATCTTGCGCACACAAGCTGAGGGTTACAAGCTTAAGTGAGTGTGAGTGAACACATCTTCACTTGTGGGAATCGATAAAAATTGAGGAAAAAAAAAAACCTCGCAGAACGAGCAGAAAAAAAAACTGAAAATAAAAAGGGCAAAGAAACAAAAAATAGAAAAGAGCAAAGAGGAAGTAAAGAAAGATAAAAGAAAAATCTGAGGAAAAAAATAAAAATAAATTCAAACAGAATGGGAAAAAAAGACGAAGTCTTCAGACACATTCGGCCTGGCGCCAAGCGATTTCCGCCTGGCGCCAAGCGATTTCATTCAACTTTGTAGTTGGCGCCAATGCTTTGAGGACAACCTCCTTAACCAAGCCTACACCCACTTCTTTCGTTGGTTATTTTGTTGTCACGTCGCGATGGCCCTCCATTTGTTTATTTGGGATAGAAGGGGCGTCACAACAGACATTACGATAGCGTGCGTGCGTGCGTGCGTGCGTGCGTGTGCGTGTGTGTGTGTGTGTGTGTGTGTGCGTACTTAAATATGCGCTTTTGCGGAATGTATGCATGTGTGCATATCTACACGTGTCCGCGTGTATTCATGCACCTTCTTGTGTAGTCGTGTTCACATTTCCGCTTATGCAACGAAACGCACGCAAGCTACGTGTTCAGCGAGTACTCGGATATTTGGCCGAAGATTTCACGAGGCGAATATTTTCGCAAGCTTCCTCCACTAGTGTTAATCTCCTATCAGTCCCGACGCTTAGGAGGCACATTCCAAGACCTCCCTCAGGGCCCACAACCCTTGCCTCCATTAGCCAGCGCAACAGTCAGACCGAAGACTCAGGCATGACGAGTCAGGCAGGTTGGAGGCTGAAGACTGAACCAAAAATAGCGAATTTTTACTCTTTCGGAATTCAAAGGCGTTCAATGTCCCCGCCCCGGAAACCCTAGACTGACCAATTTCGGCTCGAGATCGGCCATAAGGACAGAGGCGCTGGTGAAGCACAGCCCATAGCAACAACTCACGATATTAACACCTTCCAATGTACCGTAAAAGGTTGCTATCGCCAATTATACATGTAAAGCCAATCTTGGTATCAAGAGTGCGGGATTTTAAGTAAAATTATTATTTTCCTGGATAGTAAAATCTATGATTATATAAAAGAAAAAGTTCCCTTTTTTCAGCGAAATAAAAGTACATATGTATATATATATATATATATACATATATATATATACATATATATATATATACATATATATATATATACATATATATATATACATATATATATATATATATAATATATTATATATATATACATATATATATATATACATATATATACATATATATTATATATACATATATATATTATATATATACATATATACACATTATATATATACACATATATACATATACACATATATACATACCATATATATATATATACATATATATATACATAAACATCTATTTATATATACATTATACATATATCTATACATATACATATATATATATATATAAATAATACATATATATATATACAATATACATATATATATACATATATATATACATATATATATACATATATATATATATACATATATATATATATATACATATATATATATATATATACACATATATATATACACACATATATATATATACACACATATATATATATATATTAGATAAATATGTAAATTAATAAACAAATAAACGAGCAAAAACATTCCTAAAGAAACAAATCAATAAACTCACAAATAAATGAACAAATAAACGAATAAACAAACAAGTAAATAGCTGCGGACATTCGAGCCTCACCAATTATGCCTCAGAAATATGCAGTCAGGTTAGTTTATTCTATATTTTCTCATACGAAGTAATTCCTTAATTTATCATTATTGTTACTATTGTTTTTGTAGTATATATATTATATATATATATATATTAACTCCCAGGTTGGAGGATTTCATAGGCTCGCAAGCTCAATTGGTCGAGCGATGACTTTGTAATACACGAGTCTCGGTTCAAATCTGGGAACGACAGTCGGAATTATTTGATCGACATCACCGTCACTGGTGGTTCTATTCAGGTATGGCAACGACGATAAGTCCATCAAGGAAACGTACCAGCTTAACCACGAGCTACAAGTTGGCCTTGGTTCTCTGTAAAATTAAGTACGGACGGCAGTTAGCAGTCGACTAGTTCCTCGGGAGTATATTAACTCCCAGGTTGGAGAATTTTATAGGCTCGCTAGTTCAATTGGTAGAGCGATGACTTTGTAATACACGAGCCTCGGTTCGAGTCCGGGGACGACAGTCTGAATTATTTGATCGACATCATCATCACTGGTGATTATATTCAGATATTATATATATATATATATATATATATATATATATGTATATATATATATATATATATATATATATATATATATTCTAGATTCGATATGCCATGGATCAGGTCTGGGTGTCCGCAAAATGGCCAAGGATGCTTCGATTGAATGAAGCAGTCCACCATTAATACACACACACACACACACACACACACACACACACACACATTATATATATACATATATATATATATATATATATATATATATATATATATACATATATATATATATATATATATATATATATATATATATATAGAGAGAGAGAGAGAGAGAGAGAGAGAGAGAGAGAGAGAGAGAGAGATGGATAGATATAAACGATGAGATGATGGTGATGGTGATGATGATAACAATGATAATAATAATAATAATGATAATAAAGATAGTAATAACAATAGCAACTATGACGTCTATGTTTGTGAGGTCACTGGCGTAAGAGCGAGGGGCAAAGCCGGTCTATTCAGGTTTGACAAGCCCCACTTAAGTGTTTGGACATTATATTAATCACTTGTAAAATGTAAACAATAGGAACGTTATTCTTAATTATTGCACTGTGTATCACATCGCACACATACGAACACACGAACGAACAAACATACGCAAAGGCAAAGAAAGGCCGATTGATGCAAGTCAGTGCTCGCGTGTGCACGCACGCACGGACGGACGCACGCACGCACACACACACACACACACACACACACACACACACACACACACACACACACATAATTATGAGCTGAGGCATAAAAATTCTGTTAACCGAGATTTACTACTTTCCTCGTAACCATTTCTAATCTTACTCTGGATTCTGTCCAGCCAATTGTCCGAGACAAAATGAAGTTTCTATGGGAATCCCAATTAGCCCAGTCTTTCTCCGAGGTGAGGGAATAATTTGCCATGAACCATAACAAAATTTGCAATGTGCGTCTTCAAATGATAATATACACCTCTAATATACTCAAAGGGGTACATTATCTCCCCCAGCATCCTCTCCATCTTCTCCAACAGTAGACGCCTGCTCATCAGTTTTTGGGATACTAAGCACATATTTAGATAAAAAATATACAACCCTGCACTCTTGTTTTCCCTTCTTCATCCTCCTCCTCCTCCTCCACTTCCTCGGTCTTCCTGAATCTCTCTTACCACCCACCCACCCACTTTCATCCTCTCCATTCACCGTTATGCACTGCGTTTCTTCCTCCTTTTTTCTCCTTCCCTCCGCGTCCCAGTTTTCTCTTCCTCTGTTGTTCTTCCTTTCCTCTTCCTCTCTTATTCGTTGTCATCTCAGTCTTCCTCTCCCGCCCCAATTCCTCTTTCCCTCTCTTGCTGATACACCATCAACTTTCAACATTTATCTTCTCTCCCTCTCCACTCACCCTCGACCCTGTTCCCTTTCACCGCCTCTTTTCTTCTTTGTTCACCTACAATTCTATCTCCCCAATTCATTATCACCTTCCTCCTCTCTCCCCCCATTCTCTTCTCCTATTCTCTTCCTGTCTCTTTATTCCAACCACCTTCAATTTCCTCCTTTGCCATGGCATTTCCAGTCCCATTTTCCTGTGATCATTTGCTCTCTCACAACTGAACGTCTCTCATGTTCTCTTTCTCCTTATCAGTCCCCTGATCCTTGTTTCTCCCGTCCACCATGTACTCTCTTTCTACACCCTTCCTCTCTTTCACAACCATCTCTTTGCATACTACCTTCTCCCTACCTCTCTACTTTCCATTTTTATACTTTATCAGTGTCGGTTCTTATCCAACTTTCTGTTCCCATTTCATTTTCTCCTCTACTTTTCTCTTCCCCCTCCACCTCCACCTCCTCCACCTCCCATCCCCTCTGAGCATCTCGGTTCATATTTATTACTGAGAGTTGTGTATCTTTGAATAACAAGCGAGTGCTTCCACTCATTCATAAGCGGGCGAGGCACACAGACCCAGATACAGAAAACGAGGGTGTAATCATGATACGTCTCAAAAAGAAAAAGAAAAAAGAAAAGAAAAACAAATGTCTAGTTACACCCACGTCAACGCTCTACAGATATCTTGTTCTGGTTCACTACCGCAGGAGATTTTATTCGGTTGGAGGTACAGGACCCCGGTGCTATAGATCTTGACGCTAACATCTAACCTATTTGTTATTAAGGCCTTTGGTCTGATTACCACCAGGCGGTTTTATTCGGCTAAACGAGTTAAGGAGTATCATGTAACCTCATCGTCACCTTTGCCTCACATTCACGGAGAGCTCGGGGAAGTGAATAAGGCGGCGGCGAGGTGTCTACGCCAGGAGGCATTGAGTCCCCTTCACCCTGAGCGCTTTAGGAGCTTTTGGAGAAGGTTACAGTCACTGCTTGGGTTAGGAAGAGACTGTGCGATTCGAACCCACAACTAAGCGAATGCGAGACGGCCACGACTCCCATGACGTCACCAGCGCAAGTGGGAATTGTCACGGGCTGCTGAGGATCGACCCAAGGTCTTTGTGTTCAAGAGTCAGCATCCAGACCGACCATTTCACAGCTGCAGAAGTACATAGTCGGAATCACATCAGCGGACACTCCCATGCATTGATACACACACGTACTTAGGCGTTGCCAGTCACCCGCGCTGCAACGCTCGCCCATACGTAAAGTAACCCACCCACATCCGCTCCCACGCCCACCGTAACACCCATACCGCTAACCATGTCCATCCAATAACGTTTATGGGTCAAATGAAACGTTTTCTATCTCGCATGCATACAAAAGCGAACGTTTGATGATACGCTAAACGTTTGTTCGTGAACAAACACTTGTGTTTACAATTTTGTATACGTGTTCAAATTGTACAAGCTCTGTTTGCAAACGTACACATACACACACGATCGTGCACACACACACACACATGCACACACGTATGCATATGCAAGTATGTGCCTCTTACTACAAGCGAGATGACAAATATTTGCATAAGTACATACACAAATGCATGCATACATGCATGCATGCATTCATACACTTACGCAGTTAAGCGGTCGCGCGCGCACACACAGCGCACAAGCACAAGCACGTACGCACACGCACACACACACGCACACCATGCGAGTAAGCCCGTGCACACAATCATGCATACGCACATACATACATGTACACATATACACAAGAGGGGGGATTACGGCGGCGTATAAAAAAAATAAACACAACAAAATCGACTTCCGGCCCGAAGGGAAGGCGGCGACATGTTGCACAGCTGTATCTGCCAACAGCTGCATCAGCAAAACACCTGCAGCCTCTGGGACCGGTCGTCACGAGCAGCGTTTCCTATCCTTTCGTCCAAACATAACGTAATATTTCGTTGGATGGTCACCGGCGCTTCTATTCTTAACAAAACATTTTGTACCGAAGAGGGGGAGTCTGAGAACTGGTAAGGGGGAATTTGGTGAGGATGGTAAAAAGGAAGAATGGTAGAAGCCGGACTAACTTTTTTAATTCATACATTCAACTAATCGTTTATGCAACTCTTCCACTGCCAATGAAGACTAGTTTGTTTATCCTGTCGCCTATCCTTCGCCCGCATTTATCACCTAACCTTTAGTACGCTTCCTTGAAGTATAAAATACTTATTTTTTGTTCACTTGTATATTCAAGTCCTGTGACGTCTTCATCTCCATCTGGAGGTGCAGTTCCGAGGGTCTGGCATTCGGTCCCCGGACTGAACCACCAGTTCCTTCATCTTTTCACACCAGATCAACCGGCGACTACTCCTCTAGCTACGGTGAAATGGAAAATATCCCACACTAATGCAACACACAGGAATTCTACGTTTCTTCCACAGAGATGTCAATGGGAGGGCAGGAGGAGGAAGAGGAGGAGGAGGAGGAGGAGGAGGAGGAGG
>NC_134778.1:1956861-1959361 GCF_046742065.1 Oratosquilla oratoria
CCCCAGTCCGGATGTCCGGGCTTGCATTCCGGATGGACATTCGCACACGAATAATCCAGGTCTGCTGTCACTACCTCTACACTGTGGCGGAGGGTGCGGAAGAGGAAGGAGGAGGGAGTGGGGGGGGGGAGAGTATGGAAGCGAAAGGGAAAGGGAAGGGAGAGAAGGGAAGGGATTGGATGGTAAAGGGAGTTGAGGGAAGTGGATGGTGAGGTGAGGGGAGTGGAGGAGAGGTGAGGGGAGTGGAGGAGAGGTGAGGGGAGTGGAGGGGAGGGGAGGGGAGGGGGAGGTAGGTTATGGGAGAGGACGGAAGAGGAGAGGTGAATGGAGGGTGGTGGGTGGGTCCAATCTCAAAAAGTCGCTAAAATTACTCAGACAATTTGTCCGCGCGGGGAAGACGGAAGCTGATCAGTCACCCGTGGCAGAAACCTGGAGACCTCGGAGGACCAAACGACCCAAAAGACCAAAAGACCAATAGACCAAAAAGAACCAAAGGAACCAAAGGAACCAAAAGACCAAAAAAACCAAAAGAACCAAACGACCCAAAAAACCAAACGACCCAAGCGACCCAAAAGACCCAAAAGAACCAAAAGACCTCCCCTGGCGGATATCACAGAATTCAAGCAATTACTCGAGGTAATCGTTTAGACAAGTATCAGGTAACGGGAACGATTACCCGGGTGGATGGATGGAAGAGATGGGGGGGTTGGGGGTTAGGGAGGGCTTTGTCGGAGGTGGGGGGGGTAAACATTCTTACGTAAGCTGTTCGAAGACAACTCCCCTCCCTCGCCTACTTACACTCCAACCTCCCTCCCTTCCCCCCCCCCCCCAAGTCAAAATTGAATTCCTCCCCTGATCAATGGCAGCGGGGGAGGGGGGAGGTGAGGGGGAGGTTATTGAAACAGCGTCACACAGGGCGACTCCTATCCAAGGACGATGGCAACGAGGAGAGGGAGTGGGGAGGGAGTGGGGAGGTAATGGGGGAGAGGGAGTGGGGAGGGAATGTGGGAGTATGAAACGGGAGTAAAAGGCTGGGGATGGGAGAGTGGAAGTGGGCATGGGAGAGAGGGAGTGGGCATAGGAGGGTGGGAGTCAGCATAGGGGAGTGGCCATAGAGTGGAAGTGGGCATAGAAGAGTTGGAGTCTGCACAGGGTAATGGAAGTGAGCATAGCAGGGTGGAAGTGGGCGCATAGCAACGAAAGTTTTAACTAAAACGCATGTTAACCCGCCCAGGGTTATCTCTTGTAGACAGCAAATGTTGTCCAACACGTTCTCTCGAATTCATTATTTGATAAGCGATACAGCACCAACTGCCCCGCGAATTTGGGAGTCCAATCCACGTTTACAACAACATAAGCTGGAATAGTGTGACCACATTTCCATATATATGACACTCGATTTAATTATCCTGGAGCAGGGGTTACTACACAACATAAGGATATAAGAATGAATTAGACTGCAAGAGACATAAGACCTACACTAGGCAGTTCCATGTCCATTACCACCTGTCATCCCCATCCATAAAGTTGCCTAACCGTTTCTTAAAACAACAATTGATGGGTATAGCATGAATGGGAGTGGTGTGTGTGCTCCTATGCCAGTGATTGTTTATGTTGGCTATTGGTCGCTCCAAACTCCAACCGTCAAAAGTGGGAAGAGTAGGTGGTTTGAGGTAAACGATAACTTCTGGTAGAGGCATCTTGTGGTAGTGGCGGTTTCAGGTGAACGATACGTCAGGAAGGGGGCAGAGTCTCGTAATTTCTTCTGGTAGGGGAACCTTTTGGTAGTCAGGATTTGATGAGAAAAACAGAAGAGTCGCGTCGTTCGTAGTCCAGCAGGAGTCTGGATAATGTTCGATGAATTCGAATAACAAAGGTTGACAACACTTCGTTTTGAAGGCGGCCAGTAATTATGGTCCAAAGGACTTGTTTAGTTGAATTGTCGTAAATAGACGATCTATAGGTAATTCTATGTAGATTCAAATGGGCCCTAGGTTTCAGCTTCTTTTCTTCTCTTTCTGCTACGAATTGTGTTGACTTCTGCCGACTTCTAACTTCTGTGTTCTCTTGACTTCTGCAATCTCTGTTCTCTGAGTTCTCTCTCGGTCATCCTAGGCTCCGCCCTTTTATATCAAGCGAAAGGGGCAGGCGATTCAAACATGGCCAAACGTATCCAAACTAGGCAGTTTGAAGATCCTCAGCCAATGAGAAGACAGAGAGAGCTTTTCCCGCTCAAATTAGTGACTTGGTATTGCGCAGTTATGAACAAGTACATCTTATATATATCTAATAATTTTTGGATAACAAACTCACACCAGACATGCCTTAGAATTACAAACGGGAGACTTTATTCCCACAAGGGCGTGACACAGCACAACCACAGGATTCTACTCACGTCGAGGACGTGACAATGCGTATGTATGCACATATTCATGCATGTATGTCTGCATGTCTGCATGCATGCACAGATGCACGTCTGCATGCATGTATGCATACATTT
>NC_134778.1:1964361-1979361 GCF_046742065.1 Oratosquilla oratoria
AAAGACAGTGAAGCAGAAAGACAGAGGCGGAAAGAGAAAAACAGAGATAGAAAGACAAAGACAGACAGACAAAGACAGACAGAAAAAGACAGAGACAAAGACGGATAGAAAACAGAATCAGAGAGACAGACACTGAAAGACAATGACAGACATATTGAGACACAGACACAGAGACAGAGGTTGACAGAGGGACAGAAAGAAAACACACACACACACACACACACACACACACACACACACACACACACACACACAAAGACACACGCACATAGCTTCCACCTCAAAACCCACTTCACATTCATTTCGCGCCAAAGCTCCCCCCTCCCCTCCCCCTAACACCGCCCCTCCACGCCCCCCCTCCCCCCTCCCGGCATCCGTCCTCGAATGCGAACACTCGATCAGTTTGGACCAATGATCCACTTGAACGATAGGTACAGCTACCACCCCAACCCCCTTCCTTACCCCCCTCCTACCCCCCCCCCACACACACGGTGGCGCGGTTGGTAGAGCACTGGATTGCCAAGTACGGTGGTGCTCGCAGTACCCAGTTCGAATCCTGCCCAGGGCCGAAATTATTTCGGTATCGCTGGGCTTCGGGTCGTTACTCTGACTCTCGTGGGCGGGGAGTTGGGTGTGTGTGTGTAAGGTCATAGCATTACCCATAGATCGGTCATACGAGCTCTGAGCTCTCTTCCGGGAGGGAAATAGCTGTCGATCACGAGTCCAACACGTGATCCAAAGACCAAGGTGAATACACACACACACACCACACACGGATTGATTTGCTTCCTTAGGGGGTTGATGGTATTGGTGCCTTCACCATGATTTCTAACACTTACACCACCACGTTCTCCACTACCACTATCACCACCACCTAACACCACCTACCACCACCGCCGCATACCACCTAGACAGCTCCTACCGCTTCGTTGACAGATTTTTTTTTATTTGAGCAAACTCCCTCAGAGGCTAACGGAAGCATAAGTATATAGTCGGAAGAGAAAGGAGAAGAGAGAGAGAGAGAGAGAGAGAGAGAGAGAGAGAGAGAGTTAGAGAGTTAGAGAGAGAGTTTGTGCAGTTTGTGTCAGTCAAACCAAACATATTCACTGTCAACCTCCCCCCCCCCACACTCCCCTTTCCGTCAACTAGCGGGTGTCTATTCACCGTCCTTTGTTATCCCATTTATTCAATTGAGCCAAGTCAGACAGCAAAACTCCCCCTCCCCCCTAGCGGAAACCAACGACTCTCTCTCTCTCTCTCTCTCTCTCTCTCTCTCTCTCTCTCTCTCACTCTGACTCTGACTCTCTCTCTCTTTCACTCTGACTCTCTCTCTCTCTCTCATTGGTGAAAGACATCTGTATCTGGACATCCATCTCTGCAGATTCCCGATAAATATTCATTTAATTTTCTTTTTATGTTTCTACCAATTTATCTATTCACTCGTTTGTCTATTTATTTTTGCATCCAAACAAAACCATCACTCTCCGCATTATTGCTATGAAACACTATTTTGTATACAAACATTTACAACGAGAAAAGATTTGTCGATTTCCTTATAAGGACTTTGGCGCCCGACTGTCTTGTTGACGTCAACTTTTTCTATTCGTAAGTTTTTGCCCGTCATGTCCATCGATTACCATATACATCTATTTCTATCTATCATCTTCCTGTGCAACGACCAAGTCGCTCATCTAAACTTCCATCCATCCATCCATCCATCCATCCATCCATCCATCCATCCCTCCATAAATCCATCCATTCATGGCTCAACCCCTCTCTCCATCCCTGTATCCATCCCTCCATCCATAAATCCTTTCATCCATGACTCAATCCCTCTCTCCATCCACCCTTGTATGTATCCATCAACCCATCCCTGTATCCATCAGTCAATCCATCCCTGTATCCATGCCTCCCCCCCTCCCTCCCTCCACCTCTCCTTGCCTGCCTGCCTGCCTGCCTGCCTGCCTTCCTCTATCTCACTCGGTCAATACACAGAGTCTGCCGACGATTTCAACAAGTTACTGGAAGAAATGGTTGACAAATGCCCAGCCTCCTTTCGGCCGTCCCCTAAACTCTTATCCAATTTTCCATACATCACTGCCCATAAACCCACTCCGAACCACCATCTTCCACTTGAACGTGATGTGGAAGATCCACTTTCTGGTGTGGAGGATCCAGTTTCCTACGAGAGTAACCAAACACAGATTTCACAATATTATGTGGAAATGTTACTACAAGTGGAAGAAGGGGAGAGCATGGGGAAAGGGGGGGGAGGGAGTGTGAAGAAGGGGGAGGGGAAAAGGAAGTGGGAAGAGGAGGGACAGGGAAGGGTAGAGGAGGAGGAGGAAGGGAGGGGAAGTGTGAATAAGGAGAGGAGAGGAGAAGGTGAGGATGGAGAAGGGGAAGGATAAAGAGGAAAATGGGTAGGAGGAAGAGGCGGAGGAGGGAGAGGAGGAGGGAGAGGAGGAGGGAAAGAAGGGAGAGGAGGAGGAGGAAGTGGGGAGAGTGAGTGTTGAAGGAGGGGAATGAGGGTATGAAGAAGGGCAGGGGGAGGGAAGGGGGATGAGTGGGGGGAAGGGGGGAGGAGTGGAGGGAGGGTGAGTGGGAAGGAAAGGACGGGAGGGGAGGGGAGGGGAAGGAGGGGGAGGGGAGGGGAAGGAGGGGGAGGGGAGAGGAAGGAGGGGGAGGGGAGGGAAGGGGAAGGGGAGGGGAGGGGGAAGGGGAGGGGGAAGGGGAGGGGGAGGGGAGGGGAGGGGAAGGGGGAGGGGAGGGGAGGAAGGTTGGGGGGGGAAGGAGAGGAGGAGGAAGGTGTCTGGTAAACGAATGAGCTGGACGCGAGGGACATACGAGCACTTTGTCCGCGCGTGATTGTTAGTGCATAATTACCTGCGTTGTGTTGTGTGCTGTAATTGCGCGCGCATGTCACGTTCGCACGTGCGTGCATACATATGGGCGTGGGTGTGCGTACGTGTTAGAAGCACAGTACGCGTACACACACAGTCATGACACTCGTGGATGACGTCATGGGTCACATCACGTATGTGAAAAAAACAAAACAGACGGTAGTGAGGGCGCGTGTTATGCAGGTGAACGAACTTGTGTTTGTGGGCGTGTTTGCGGGCGTGTTTGCGCCTGAGCAAGGTAAACACGCCCGGCTGACGGCTGACCAACTGTTGGAGTGTCGGAGAGTGTTATTTCTGAGCGCTGAGGTCAGCCGGCCGTCGTCAGTTGGCGCACAATTGTGTATTGTGTAAATATTTCGCTTCCGTGATCACGCGAACTTACACAACACTCCTGCGCTCTAAGAATTTCCACATGCTGCCATATACAACATCATTTCACCACGATGTGTCACAGTGTCCAATGTTTTGTTTACTGGCTGCTGCACGTATATGCAAATCAAATCTTCACAAGATACCGACGTCGTTGGTATGGGAAATCCCGCACTTCGTGGACTTCACTTCAATTTTAGAATTTCATTTAGTTTAGGTGGTGTACTCTCACTCGCACTTAGTCGCTCTCACACTCGCTCTCACACTCGCTCTCACACTCGCTCTCACACTCGCTCTCACACTCGATCTCACACTCGATCTCTAGGGAAATTGATTTGTTGTTTGATTCGGTCTTTTGTCACAGACTGCGCTTTTTCAGAGTCTAGAGTACGGTGCCTTACGAAGTAACTTCGGTTTCGGGGGTCGGGAACAATTGCTCAAGAGTGACCATAGGCTCGAACCTGCGCACACGAACCCCGAGGCTGATTTAGCTCCTCTGGTGTCATAATCGAAAGCGTGCTGGTCTCGCATTCCCTTAGTTGTGGGTTCGAATCCCGCACTCCTTTTCAATTCCAAGACGTGACCTAATTACCTGCCCCACCCTAAGGCGCATATAGTACATCGGGCAAAGGTGACGGCTTCGGGCGAAGCTACTGAGCGCCTCCCGGCGTGCGAGGCTCCTTCTCCTTTGCCAGGTCGTCCTCGTCCCGTGAAGAGCCCGAACACCTTTCAAGGCAGGAACCGTAACTGGCAGCCTCCAATTACAACACCTCGCTGTGACTCTAACCTCCATTCTCCTTTCAACTCCACCTTCCACTATGCTTCCTCCTCTTCCTACTCTCTCTTCCACCTCCCACTATCCAGCCTCCTACTCTCCCCTTCACTTTCCCTCCCCTTCTACCTCTTTTCCTCCTCTCCTTTCCTCCTCTTTTCCCCCTCCCTTTCCCTCCCTCCCTCCCCTCCCTTTAACCCTCCGTCGCGCAACCAAGGCGTTTCCCTCCTCTCCCTCTTCTTCCTTACCTTCCCCAATCTCTCTTCCTCCTCCACTTTCCCTGTCCTACACCCCCTCCTTCTTCCCCCTCCTACTTCCCCCCATTTCTCCCTCACTTCCCCCACTTCTCCCTCACTTCCCCCCCGCGGGGGGGGGTGAAACTTCTTTCGCTCTCTTTCATAAGTGGCCCATTCCAGAAGTCGAGGTCCGGGAACCATCTCCTCCTTTTTAGGGAGGGTAGGGGGGGGGAGGGAGGCTCTTAACCTACACCAGAAGCCACGAGATGTCACCAGAAACACCAAGGCACCACCAAGAGCCAAAGGCACCGACAGAAGCCACCAGAAACCACCGACACTACCAGGAACCACAAGGCACCAGGTACTATCAGCTACTCAAATTCTTTCAGGCGCTAACTCGTCGGATGCCACCAAAAGCCACTGTTAGCTCCATCAGAAAAAAAAAAAAAAAAAAAAAAAGCCAGGTACTCTGAGGCCGTGCCAGGGATCCTCGGGCGTCGTCAGACCCTTTCAGGGACGTCAGTCAGCCACGACAGCCACCGTCAGGAGGAGCATCACCGACGGAAGACTACAAAGAATTACAAAACGAAGATCAATTGCCTTTGGCGATACCATCGCCTGTTCCATTGGTGGAATCGTCACGGGGACAACTCAAACCCTCGATCAAGTTTCATGGTAACAGTAGTTCCTCTTTTTTTTTTTTTTTTCTTTACTCTCTCTCTCTCTCTCTCTCTTTTTCACTTAGTGACAAAACCTTTAATACGTAATGAAAATATCTCTAGGGGCTATAATCACCGTGAAAGAAAGTTTTTAATTTGCGATCAATGTTAACTCTCCACAGACAGAACTATGATGACATCATCAGTCATCATCATTATTATTATTACTATTATTATTATTATTGAATGAATGGAATGGGTGGGAGTGGATCTTATGCCTTCGTTTTTTGGCTACTTCCCTTGTAAGCGGGAAAAATCCTTAGGTATTCTATGTATTATAAGTATTACTATTACTATCACTACTGTTATCATTATTATGATCATTACATTAATATTATTTGTATCATTCACACAAATACACGTGCGTGTGCGCGTGTGCTCGTACCCATTCGTGTGTGTGTGCGTATGTGTCCGTGCGTGCGTGTGTGTCCGTGCGTGCGTGTGTGTCCGTGCGTGCGTGTGTGTCCGTGCGTGTGTGTGTGTCCGTGCGTGTGTGTGTGTCCGTGCGTGTGTGTGTGTCCGTGCGTGTGTGTGTGTCCGTGCGTGTGTGTGTGTGTCCGTGCGTGTGTGTGAGTCCGTGCGTGTGTGTGTGTCCGTGCGTGTGTGTGTGTGTCCGTGCGTGTGTGTGTGTGTCCGTGCGTGTGTGTGTGTCCGTGCGTGTGTGTGTGTGCGTGTGTGTGTGTCCGTGCGTGTGTGTGTGTCTGTGTGTGTGTGTGTCCGTGCGTGTGTGTGTGTGTCCGTGCGTGTGTGTGTGTGTGTGTGTCCGTGCGTGTGTGTGTGTCCGTGCGTGTGTGTGTGTGTGTCCGTGCGTGTGTGTGTGTGTCCGTGCGTGTGTGTGTGTGTCCGTGCGTGTGTGTGTCCGGGTGCGTGTCCGTGTGCGTGTATGTGTGTCTCCGTGCGTGTGTGTGTGTGCGTGTCCGTGTGCGTGTATGCGTCTCCGTGCGTGTGTGTGTCCGGGTGCGTGTGTGTATGTGTGTCCGGGTGCGTGTGTGTATGTGTGTGTCAGTGCGTGGGGGTGTGTGTCCGTGCGTGTGTGTGTGGCTGTGCGTGTGTGTCCGAGCGCGTGTGTGTGTGTCCGTGCGTGTGTGTGTGTGTCCGTGTGTGTGTGTGTGTGTGTCCGTGCGTGTGTGTGTGTGTGTCCGTGCGTGTGTGTGTGTGTCCGTGCGTGTGTGTCCGTGCGTGTGTCCGTGTGTGTGTGTGTGTGTGTGTGTGTGTGTGTGTGTGTGTGTGTGTGTGTGTGTGTGTGTGTGTGTGTGTGTGTGTGTGTGTGTTTCCGTGCGTGCGTGTATGTGTGCGTGTATGTGTCCGTGCGTGCGTGTGCGTGTGCATATGCATCATACAAGGGCAAACCCAAGACCTACATTAATTTTGCACTACAAGTTGCGAAGAAAAAAAAACCATAAGATTGTTACTCTAACGAGGTCGGGCGATCCTTGACGTCAACATAAACAAGGGCGCTATAGCGGGGTTGGCAAGGCCAAAACACTAACATGCCTTTGGCTGAATGAAGCAGCGAAGTCATGAATTAACGAGTGCATTGCATCATGCGCCTCAGCAACTCCTTCCCCCTCCCCCCCAAAAAAAAAAAAAATCTTTGGTAATTCTCATCTTAGTGCACACCCTCACGCCCGTCCGCGCCGCCCGCATTGCCTGCTAGAAGAGCCTTGCACGTTTCCATTTTAATTGTTCGCGATTGTAACTGGGTGCATGTGTATGCACGTGTATGTGCTTGCATAAATGCATGCTTGAGTATGTATGCAAATGGGAGAGGGAGAGGGGCAGAGAGAGAGACCGAGAGAGACCGAAATGGGTGAGACAGCGGGCGAGATTGAGAGAGAAAGAGAGAGAGAGAGAGAGAGAGAGAGAGAGAGAGAGAGAGAGAGAGAGAGAGAGAGAGAGAGAGAGCGAAAGAGAGAGAGCGAAAGAGAGAGAGCGAAAGAGAGAGAGCGAAAGAGCGAGAGAGAGCGAGAGACAGAGAGACAGAGAGAGACAGAGAGAGAGACAGAGAGAGAGACAGAGAGAGAGAGAGAGAGAGAGAGAGAGAGAGAGAGAGAGAGAGAGAGAGAGAGAGAGAGAGAGAGAGAGAGAGAGAGAGAGAGAGAGAGAGAGCAGGCGGCGAAAAAAGCGAAAGTCCTCATCGGAGCCTCACGAAGAGAGCATGTATGTACACCGTTCGTTGAAGCGGCGAGCGACCAATCGCCGGCGCTCTCTCTCTCTCTCGGGCGCCATCGCCTCATCACGTGATTGGCCCGGTGAGGTCCGAATCAACGGAGGCTCTCGAGAACCTGATTGCGTCCGTCCCATGCCCGCTACCTCCACTCGAACTTGTACCAACAACTCGAACATTATTTCGTTTCGAAATGAATAAATAATGAAGAAATGAAGAAACAAACAGAAAGACAAAAATTAATACACAAACGAATAAACAAAGAAATGGACATAAATAGAAAAATATAAATGAATAAATAAACAACATTTTTCTAACAATAGTTCTCCTCTTAATGGGTCATAAAGCTTAGGAGCTTTTGTGGTTGTGGTGGTGGTGGTGGTAGTGGTGATGGGTGGTGTTGGTAATGTTGGTGGTGGCAGCAGCGGCTGCTAGGGTAGTGGTGGTAGTGGTGGTAGAGGTAGTGGTAGGGGGTAATAGTGGTGGTAAAAGTGGTCTTTTCATCCTCTTCACCCCTTTACGTCCACTCCTCTAATATCCTCCTCAATATCCCCCCACCTTCGTCTTTACCCTCCTCTCCAACCTCCTCAACCTCCATCCTCCACCTCCACCTCCACTTCACACCTCCAGCTATTCTTTGCCTCATCAGAGCGCGTATCAAGAATTCCGTGTTTACTTCTCGAGTTCATTCTCCGACCTCAGAGACCTGGCGGCGCACCCGCACGCACGTACTTGTACTCACTTTACTACATCCACGCGCTCGTTCGTACCTCGATTCCCTTCACACGGCAAAGCGGTTTCGTTTCTTTTTCTCCTTCTTTTGTGAAGATGGAGTGCATGTAGCTGATGACGATGATGATGATATACATCCAGACAGACATCCAGACAGGCAGACACACCCAAAAAGGTAGATAGGCAGACACACTCAGGCTAACAGACACCCAAAGAAACACAGACAAAATCAGACAGATACAAACAGGAAGAGGAACTGGCATGAGGGAAATTGAAAAACAAAAGAGGGCTAGGACGGAAACAGAGGTTAATACATGATCTCGATAATGCACATAAACAGGCCGATCTAAGCGCATTCAAACACGCGGATACGTACGCACGCGCTCTCACATGCAAACGAACACACACAGGAACACGCGCACATAAACGCGAATCCCCACGCTTGCTGGCGTAGTGGTACTGTGCTCGCGTCTAAATCAACGTTCCAAGTTCGGTTCCCACCCAAAGCTGAAATGCATCACAGCACTGTAAACCAGACACACATACACGTAGTACCTTTCAAAGGTGTGAGTCTAGGATGTCAGTGAGGGGCCCGGGGTTGGGGGAAGGATAGGAAGAAAAGAAGAAACGAACAACAATGGAAGTACGGGAGGAGGGGTCGGCACGAGTGGTGCACAGAGAGAGAGAGGGAAGATGTTGGGAGGCCCTAGCTTAAGGTAGGCATGTGTAATATACATAAATATATATATATATATATATATATATATATATATATATGTATATACATATATGAATATGTATATACACGCACGCACACACACACACACACACACACACGCACGTGTGTGTGTGTTCGTGTGTGTGTGTGTGTGTGTGTGTGTGTGTGTGTGTGTGTGTGTGTGTGTGTGTGTGCGTGTGTTTTTCGAGGGGTGAAAGTGTGAGGGGGAAGGGGAAAGGTGCGAGGGTGGGGAAGGTGTTGGGGGAGGGGTAAGGTGCAAGGGGGGAGTGAGGGCGTAGAAGTAGAGGTGTAAAGAGCGGAGGACGGAGGGTGGATGAGGCGAGTAGAGGATGGAAGGTGTAGTCTGGAGGGTAGAGGGTAGAGGGTAGAGGGTGAAGGGTAGAGGGTGGAGGGTCGAGGGTAGAGGGTGGAGGGTAGAGGGTGGAAGTGTGTGGAGGGTGGAAGTGTGTGGAGAGTGGAGGGATATGGAAGATGGAGGGACCCATACAATGACCCATATACGCCTTCTCTCCAGACATTTGGGCGGCAGCTTAACTTTTCAACAACGGAAAATGTTGCTCATATTCACATATATAGATTATACATTTACATGTACATGCATATGTAGTACCAATTGGACATTGATTTGTGTGACATACATTTAGATTACATAAACATATTTCACTTATTCAATCGCGCACGCACACACACACACATACAACCTTTCCCTCGAAGCAGGCACCCGATCCATCTCCTAGAGGATGAGGGAGATAGTCTCCCCTTCTTTCCCCTGCCACACTGCTAGGGTCAAACGCAGTGCAGCAAGGCACAGCTCTTCCCCAGTGGGGGGGGGAGGGCCTCTCTCATTTCCCCAAATAACGAAGTGGATGCAATGAACACATCTCCAGACCGCATCATCCGATCATCCATCCGCAATCCATTCATCCCTATATTTTACACTCCCACCCGTGTTAAGCAGACATCCCACTTGCATCCAGATCTCCTTTCGCCCCATCCATCCATCCATCCATCTCAATCTTCCTATAAAGCCTTTTCCGTCCACTTCAAAGGTTCCACGCGGTTTGCGAGCCTTTCCTGATCCATTCCTTTGACGTGCCCCTGCCACGGAAAGTTACCTTCACGGAGTAAGGTACCCCCCGGGTAACGAAATCGAGAGTTGACGATGTACTTACTACGCATGAGCACCACCTGGTTAGACCCTGTGCCCAACCCGTAATATAGACCCTCGAAGAAAGGGGAGGGGAGGGGAGGGGAGGGGAGGGGGGAGATGGGGGATGGGGGAGGGAAATGGGGAGGACCCGACGAAAGGTGACAAAGGATTCTTGAAGGGTGAGGCACCAGAAGCTGTGTAAAGTTATTTTTCCAGCACGGAGGAGGAGGAGGAGGAGGAGTCTCCTTCTGAGGAGGGAATTCATGGATCAGATCCAGTGTGCTCTAGGAGGGAGACTGGGGGAAGGGGAGAGGGGGGGAAGATGAATGGGGGATAGAGGGGAGGATGTGAAGGAGGGGAAGGGGGAAGTGGAGAGCAGAGGAGAAGAGTGTAGGGGGGAGGGGGAGGAAGGGAGGAAAGAAAGGGAAAGGAAGGGGAGGGAAGGGTAAAGGAGAGGAGGAAAATGTGAAGGACAGGGGGGGTTGGGCACAGGGCAAAGGGAGAGGAAGGGAGGGCAGCGGAGGCGAGGGTGAAGGGATAGGAGAGGAGGAAGAGGAGGAGGAGGAGGAGGAGGAGGAGGGGGGGATTACTTATGAGGTGCTGCTGTTGATGATGTTAATCGATTCAAAGATAAATTGGCTTCTTACGGAGCTCGTCGTCTGTCAGTCTCCACCACCGCACATCTGTAGAGGCGCATCTGCCTTTGCCCACTTAGTGTTGCATGCACGTGTTTCATCCTTCCCATCTGCCGTATGCAGAACGTGTTTATATGCACGAGAGAAAAAGAGAGAGGGAGGGAGGGAGGGAAAGAGGGAGGGAGGGAGAGATAGTGAAAGGGAGACGGAGAGAGAGTGAAAGGGAGACGGAGAGAGAGTCAAAGGGAGACGGAGAGAGAGAGAGAGAGAGAGAGAGAGAGAGAGAGAGAGAGAGAGAGAGAGGAGAGAGAGAGAGAGAGAGGAGAGAGAGGAGAGAGAGGAGAGAGAGGAGAGAGAGAGAGAGGGGAAAAAACTCAAATTTGGAAAAGAGAACTTGGACTTGGTCTGGCGACCGAATGCCAGCCTTTGGGGTTGCACTTGCAAATGTGAACGAAGGAAGGCGCTGATGGGTTTCGAAGACGAGTGGTGGCAGCGACGCTATCCACTCTGCACCAGTACTGCAGGCCCAGCAATTGCAGGTAAAATAGAAAATAGAAAACGGGAAACGGAAAATACAAAATAGTCAGGGTTGCCAACAGAACAAACCACAGAGATGCCTAACCGCTTGGAAAAACAAAACACAAAAACAAAACATAAACGAAAACAAACAAATAAGTGAACAAAAGAGGAAATAAACAGAGGCAAATTAACAAACAGATAAAAACAAAACAAAATGAAGGTATACATGAACGAATGAAACTAGTTATGATTTCCACGACTCTTGTACGCTCTCTGCCCCTCCCCCCCTCAACTCTTTCATTCTTGCTAAAACCATTAATCCTTCAAGTCTCCTGGATGGTCAGGAGTCGTGTAATCACATAAACAACTACAAATAACACGCCGGCTCATACATTCGTTATTGTTCTCCTATTCACAGAGAAATGCACTTGTGAACATTTGCTAAACCAGAATGCCCCCCCCCCAGTCCAGATCAACTCCCCCTCGCATTCCCGCCCCCGTTCCTCCCTCCCCCACTTCCGCCCCCTCCCCTTCTCTCCATCCCCTCTCCCTCCCCCCTACCTGGAGAAACAGACCAACTTAACAACCCAAACGATCTTCATACAAATTTCATTCTCTGTAGCAGCTTCGCCCAAACAAAGCCCGTGGGAGTGATACTTCACTCCTCCCCCCAAAGAAAAGAAAAAAAAAAAAAGAAAAAAAAAATATAATAAATAAATAAATAAATAGAAAATGAATAAATAAACAAACAAATGAAATAAGAAATAAATAGATGAAAATAAAAAATAAATAAATAAATGAATAAAATGAATAAAAACTTCGCCCCCCTAACCCTCCAACCCCATTCCCCCCGCTCCTCTCCTTCCCACCCCATTACCCGATTTTACTCCTGTCCTCTTTTCCACTTTCATTTTTTTTTCTTAACTTTTCTGTCCTTCCTTCTCCTCAAAGCCTTTGGCTCCTTCACGGCGACAACATTCGTAGATTTTGTTCTTGCTAAAGAGAGGCCAATTTGTGCTCTCTTCCTCTCCTCTTTACACTTTCGCTCGTCACTCTCACCCTCAGTATGCCAATTCTCTTCCCATCTACACAACTCCCCATCCACCCTTCTCTCCCTCTCTCCCTCCCTCCCTCCCTCCTCCACACCAATCCCCCTTCTCTCCCTCCCATTTCGCCACCCCAACGATTCTCTCCCCCACCACCCTTCCTCCTCCCCCCTCATTCCCAAAACCGTACCCTTTCCTTCCCCACCCTTTCCCCATACCCCATCACCTGGTCTCCCCCCCTTCCCCTTTCCCCCCATCCCCCTTCCCCTTCTCTCATTCTCTCTCTCATTCTCTCTCTCTCTCTCTCTCTCTCTCTCTCTCTCTCTTCCCATGACTGGTGGCTGGCGGGCCGAAAACGGCAAGCCAGCCGGAAAATTAAGCCTTCGCCATTGCCCCTCTACGTAGCTCTTTGGACAACCCGCCGCCCCAACCCCCCCAACCCCCTTCCCCCCTCGCCGGAACCCGGCGGGGGTTACGGTTGGTGAGGGTGGGACGGGGTGAGGTAGATGAGGAGGTAAAGGAGGAGAGGTAGATGAGGAGGTAAAGGAGGACGGGAGGTAGGTGAGGAGGTTGGGAGAAAAAGAAGGGAAGGTAGATGAAGAGGTAAATGAGAGGTGGAAGTAGGAGGGACGGAGGTAGATGAGGAAGCATAGGAGAGGCTAGGTAGATGAGGAGGTAAAGGAGGGAAAGTGGGAGAGGGAGGGGAAGTGGGAAGGGGAAAGTGGGAGAGGAGAAGTGGGAGGAAGAGAGGAAGTGGGAGAGGAGAGGGAAGTGAGAGGGGAGGGGAATTGAGAGGGGAGGGGAAGTGGGAGGAGGAAGTGGGAGGAGGAAGTGGGAGGAGGAAGTGGGAGGAGGAAGTGACCACATGCCTTCAACTCTACGCCTCGGAAGGATTCCACATACAATAGGAACCCCTCTCTTATTCCTAGTCTAATCTAGCGCATCCTGGAGCCGCGCAAACAATTCCTCACTCCCTAACTTACCTATGTCATTCCCCCAGCACTCAAGCAAACTATGGGTTTCACACCTTTCTCGACTATACACTCTTCTATCCTGTCTCTAACATCACCTATCCCCGCCCCGGGGAAACACTTGGATCCTATGCTTCCTATCTTTGTCACAGAAGGCCCTATCTAAATATATCACCTGGCTATCCCCTAAAACAAAAATCTTAGCTATGGGCAGGGGTCTAGCGACTGTCCTACTCTTCTTCTCTTGCATCTTCTTCGTTTCTTTTTCTTGTAGACCCGGGAGAGCTTGAAAAAGAGTTTCTGCATTCGAGCGGGCCTGGCAAAGGCTTTTTACCATCTCCCCGCGTTTTGTTTGTCACTTTTTCCCATCCAGGTTCCAAACATGGTTTATAGTCCGTGTTTTGGGCCTTCAAGAGAAGAACTCTGTTCTCCTCTTTAAGACCCTCAACAGTCCTCTCTAAGGCTACAATTCTACTACGTAGAGATTTTCTTCGGCGCTGATCACTGAAGCAACCACTCACCATCTCACTGTTTGAATATTCCGCTGTAGCACAACTAATTTCAATCAGCTAAGTAGATTCCAGTTGCTACTGGTGATTAACGTTTGCCCAAGCTATCTGCTTCTGCACATCTTTGAAATTATATAAAACGTAACACATTTCCATACAAATCGTCGTGCTTGATTTATATATATAATCCACGTGGATTAATTTAACAAGGTTAAAAGTCATCAATTCAATTACTTTTGCATTTCAATTAAGTTGAAACCTAATTACATCCACAACGTTGACCCTGTTAGAACCAAATTGAATTAAAAAAGACTGGACGGATTTTAGGAATCCTTGTTAACAATATGCACGAATTGGTTATTTGCACAGTTCCTTTGTAACAAGGATAAGAGAACCCTATATTACAATGGTTGGTTTACCTTTGGATCAAGGTCTCAAGACGCTCACCCTTTCGTGCACAGTTTGAGCTGAGCAATTCCCAAAACTCTGTGCCAGCAAGGAAAATACCCCTCATGCGAAGACGTAAGCGTATAATTGCGCGCCACCACAGCGTACTTACAAACGTCTTGGGTGCAAAGAAGGGAGGTGGGTGGGGGGTGGAGTGGCTCTGGACAAAGGCTCCGGCCGTAGAACATTTGTTTCCTTCAACACTTCGACCTTAGTTCATCAAGTCAGAGGGGTGTCCCCGATGAGAACACTTCATTTGCAGATGAGGAAGAGGAGACTGGGTAAAAGTAGGTAGAAACAACTTTGCCAACCGTGTAGCTAATGAATGGAATAAACTTCCTGCACAGGTAGTGCAATGTAGTTCAGTTCGAATCTTTAGACTCATTTAGATAAACACCTAAGCAAGATGCTGTAATGATTATAATTTATTTTATATTATTCGTTTTTGTTTTGTTATCATTTGTCTGTTTGATTTTCATTTATTATTGGTTGTGTCAATTTATCATTGTTTACTGTTTGCCTGTTTGTTTGTTATTCAACTGTACCTATGCATTTATTTATGTATTTTGTTTGTTGCATACATTATTATTATTATTTTTTATTAGTTATGATTTTTTTTCGCATCCGACCTAGATATGGGCCAAAAGGTCTCCTGTCGGCATGCTCCGCCTTTGTAATCCTTTGTAATCCTTTGTAAGACAAGAAGAGGAGGCAGGTCACCCAACAGGTAATGGGATGGGCTATGGGCAAGTGAGAAGGGGACGGTGGGAGTGAAAGTGGGATGTGGGGGAAGCAGATAAGGAGGTAAAGGAGGCAGGTCACCCAAAAGGTTGTGGGGAAGAGGAGGCAGGGTACAAAGCAGGTAGTGGGGAAGAACGCAAGTCACTCAACAGGTAGCGAGAGAAACTTGGGACATAAGATAGTCTAAATGAATGTCCTGACTGTCACCAGGCGATGGAAACATTAGACAAGTATTGGGATAATGGTTCGAACCAGTGAACAACGATCGACGAAGTTGGACTTTGCAATTCTAGTCCAGGACGACCGCTGGTTGTGGCGCAAATCAAGGAAGCCGCAGTGAAAAAG
>NC_134778.1:1986861-2011861 GCF_046742065.1 Oratosquilla oratoria
CAGCAAGCCACGAAAACCACCAGCAGCCTCCCTCTAGCCGCCAGCCAACAACCGCTTGGCGCCAGCGATCACAGCCACCTCCTTGCAGATCGTTCATGTCCTTCGGGAAACATCCCTCGCCTTCACATTGACGAATCCTCCTCTTCAATTTCCTTCAGTCATTACATACTCCCACTTATCGTTCTCTTGCTCTCGCTCTCGTGCTCTCTCTGTCTCTCTCTCTCCGCTCTCTTCCCCCCTCCTTCACTATGCTCGCTCAGATCAACCCACCCGCTTCCCCCCTTCCCCTTCCCCTCCTCCTCCTCCTCTTCCTCTCCTCTCCTCTCCTCGCTTCGAATTCTGCCAAGGTTTTTGCACTGGTATGACCTGCCGTTATAATCCTCCTCCTGCCACACAGCCAGTTATGATTTGCGTTAAGTTAAATCTTCCGCTCAATGATTCTTTCTCACACTCGATCCCTCCCACCCTCCCCCTCCCTCCTGCCCCTTCCCCTAAATCCCTTTTCCCTCCCCCCTTTTCCCTCTCCCGCCCTACCCTACCCCAATCCTTTCCTTTACAAAACCGATTCCCCTCTACTTTACTCTTACCTTCACCCTTAAAGGTGGTCCCGCTAAGACCAAACGATTTTACGCAGTTAAGGAGTGACCTCTGTCCTTTAAAGGGGGAAGAGGGGGTGGGAGAAGCGATCGAGAGAGACGTCTTTTCAGGATGAATTCCGTTCTCGCCCAGATGCATAAGACAGCCCGGTTTTAGCCAGAATAAAACGAACAGAGTGCGTCACTTTATTGATGGGGAGGAATCTTCTCGCCTTCTCCGACCACTTACACCCCCCTCCCCCCCAACCCGGTCTCCTTCATTATCCACCCCGTACCCTCCCTCCCCCACCCCGTACCCTCCCTCCCTCCCTCCCCTCCCTCCCTCCTCTTTGCCACACTCTTCAGACTGCCCTTCTCCTGTCTTGTGTATCTTTTCCAAAACTATATATCATTAACTCCCCAGAAAGAGCCATTCCCCCCAAAATCCACCTCCACAAAACCTTAACTCACAGACCCCAGCCTCCAAATGACCTAAAGACCTAAAACAAAATACCTCTAAAATCAACTCCTCCAACGCCTAACCCTAACTCCTCCAAATCTACCTACAGATCTGTTTTTATACACTACTACTAATGTAACCACCAAATCCTAAATCTTAAACTTCCTTATTCTCAAGCTCCTAAAAAATTCTCAATCAAAATATAAACAGCCAGAACGGGGTAAGGCTAAAGTTAATCCTTTAAATACTAACCACTTCAAAAGTACGTTAACCTTTTCACGGGCCCCGTCAAATTATGAAACAAATCCATCAATTCTGATGTCAACTCCGTCGCCGCCTCAGTTGAAGTGGATTGATCGATAGCCGAGGTGGTGGGGAGGGAGGGGGGAGTAGATATGGGGAAGGGGAAGGGGAAGAGGGAGGCGGGAAGGGGAGGGGGTCAATCTGAACTTGATCAAAATTTCATGAGAAAGTTGCCGTCCATTTCAGCAACCCCTCAATAGAAAACACCTATCCCAAGTATACGGGAGGGTTGTGGGGGGAGGGGGAAGGGGTGCAAGGGAAAGGGAGGGGCGAAAGAGAAGTGGGGGGACCGGGGAAGGCGGGGGGGGGGTGTAAACTTGCAGATCATAGGGGGGGGGGGTTAAGTCGACGTCAAGCGGGAAGAGTAATCCCCCAGAGTGGTGAGTTGGACTTTTACCTCGCCTCGTAATTTTTGTTCCGCGTTCGAGTCTCGACTCCTCCCCAGTGCGAGGTCTCCGAGCAGGCTTCGAAGCTGAGGTGGTGTGCAGTCGAAGGAATGGTGCTCAATCGAGTCCAAGAAATGGTGGAAATGATGTGTATTATAGCTGAAATAATGTGTGGTTGGCATAACCGTGTTGAACATGATAACGTGCAACTGCCATGATGATGTCCTATGACTGCTCAGTCTGTCCCTGGTGAGCAGTCGGCTAGCTGGTGCACAGCCTGTGGTGGTATGCAGCCATTGGTGTACAGACAGGATGGTCTTCCCTGTGGTGCCTAGTCAAGACTACTCATTTGTACCAAAGACGGTATTGGACACCTGTAAGCAGTCAACGAATCCCGGTACCGGACTGGCTAGATAATTCCCGTCCAGAACAGTTCCCGGACACCGGAAAGTACCGGGACAGAGGTGATGGAGGCTTCAAGTTTACAAAGACCGGTACCGGGAAGCTGGACCAGAGAGAGAAGTCTCCTCCAGAAAGGGTTACTGGACACAACAACCGCAACGAAAGAGCACCGGGCAAAGATTAGGAGGCTAGACTAACGAGTAAATGAACATGAGTACTGGACAGGTATACAGTACATACAGAGGCGTCTCTCACCGGGCACAGAGACCGAGACGGAGCCGTCCAGTCGTCGAGTGTTGTGACGACCGTTGTTGCAAATGAACAAGAACTTGGGTGTCATGCAACACAGAAGAAGCCAGTGTGTAACACGCAACACAAGCCTATAAATCAAACATGATAGTCTGCAAGACACTAAGGCTGTTACGAGTGACCTGTTCGTCATGCTCCATGAGGGCTTAAAAGATATCTGCTCGTATAATCCCTCCTAAACCCCCTCCCCCCTCCCCCCTATTCCTCCTACCCCCATCGCTAGCCGCCAACGTTCCCGACAACCGACCCCACCAACTCCTGCTCTTACCATATCTTCCTCCTTGGGGTTCTTGACTATCTAGTTCTGGAGGTTCTGCCTAATTAGGGGGTTGTCGACTACTTGTGGTGTTTCCACATTCTTGTGAATATTCTAACTGCAGATCACCCACTTAATTCCAGAGCCCCGTCTATTTGAAGAGTCTCTACCTAATTCCAGTGCTTCTGCTTATCTTAACTTACCCAAGTCTCTCTTCAGTATCGCCCTGCTTATGCAGTCATTCCAGTTCCATACTTGGGTATCTGTTCACTTACCAACACATTTCTCCTCCTCTTTCCTCTCTTGTTCATTTCTTTCTCCGTTTTTCTGTCATTTGTATCCCTGCTCCATGGTTTCTCCTTTCTTTTCCGCTATTTTCCCAACTACATCACTCCTTCTCTTGTACTCCCATTTTCATTGTCTTGTCCATCATCCCGCACTATATCATCTTCCCTCTCACCCTTCCTCCATCCTCTACAACTCCATTTCCGTTTTCTATACCTTCTGCTCCGTTGGGTACACCTGCCTTCCAGCCTCACCGACACCCTTGTAATATCTATAATAATCGCAGATGAATTCCAAAAGATATTTGTTTAGTTTTCACAACATTTCGGTAACGTAATATCGTACTAAGGCACAAGCATGTGAACACCAAGGCTCCATCTGTGAGTAGACAGGATTAACGAGCTTGTCGTCGAGCCTTGGAAACTTGTTTGGTTTGTTCCACCTGACGTCCAAACTATTTAACTGCATAGTGCTCTTCTAGTTAGGAACGGGTTACAATAGCCTCCACTAACCCCTTTCTAAGCACCAATCTGTATCTTCTATTTCGTCAAAGTTATTTCCAGGCTATTTTATTCAGTTACACGGTAATGAATTACTATAGATTAAGAACCCTTTAACCTTTGTACCTTGATTTTGTCGCTTATTTACAATTTCCTCACTTTCCCCCGTCCCCTCATTTCACTAACCCATTCTTTCCCCCATAAAGTCACCACCACTAGCATCAGCATCCAATATTTCTTAACCCATTCATCCCCATTTTTTCCACCTAATGGGTTCTATTTGTGCATCTTCCCCTTCTTGCCCCATTCTTTCACATCTTGCTTCATACACCCAAGGCTCTCTCCATTCCCTGTTCCTATTATGTTCATTTATTATCATTTACTATTTACCTGTTTGTTTATTAAACTATACCTATGCCTTTATGTATTTCATTTATTATTTACATTATTATATTATTTGTTTATCTATTTATTTATGATTTTTTTCGCATCAGACCTAAATATGGGCAAAAAGGTCTCCTGTCGGCATGCTCCGCTTTTGTAATCCTTTTTGTAATATCATCTTGTGCTCTCTCTGCCCGACTCCTCTCCTCCTCCCAGTCTCCCACTCCCTCCGCTTTACTAGTTTGTGAAGTTACGAGAGATGGATTAACAAGCTCTGCCATTGAGACTCGAACCTTTGACTGTGTGACTGTTTACCACAAAGCTTTGACGTTACCGTTATACCATGCTGGTCGTATAATAGGAACGACCTGGAGCTTGACCTGACCATTCCCCGGCGACACTCGCATGATACAAAATGTAATCTTAATATCGTCCAGTCTTTATTTACTTGATAAAATCAAGATTACGAACTGCACCATACGAGCTCCAGGTCGTTCCTATTATACGACCAGCGTGGTACAACGGTAACGTCAAAGCTTTGTGGTAAACATTCACACAGTCAAAGGTTCGAGTCTCAATGGCAGAGCTTGTTCATCGCTTTACTAGTTCCCTATTTCTCCTCCTTTCCCAGTTCCACAATCTTCCCACCCACTCCCACTTTCTCCCTCTCCCTCCCATTCCTCATTTACCCCGACTCCCTCATTTCCAATTCCCACGCTACCTCAAACTCCCAATTCTCACGCTCCCTCCCCATTCCTCATTCTCACACCATTCATGCGCTGAGGGCCTCCCCTTCCTTGGTTTGACGACGCTCTTGTGGAGCCCCGTCAATGGGCTGGTGTCGGGCCCTTGCGCCTTCCAGTTCCGCCAGTCTTACTCCTCGTCCTCGCCGTCCTCGTCGTCCTCGCCGTCCTCGTCGTCCTCCTCCTCCTCGTCCTCCTCGTCCTCCTCGTCCTCGTCCTCGTCCTCCTCCTCGTCCATCAACCCCCACCACCACCACCACTTCAACCCCCATCCCCCTACTAACCTAGCTCCGGTTGACGTCAGATGATTTTATTCAGTCCATGGGGTCCCGGACAACGACCAAGACTACGTGCAATCTGGGGTTCGAGCCCCCCGTGGGTCCCGGTACAGCCCTAAATGAACAAATTCGTCGGGCGTCGTCAGCAACGACGAGACTTGTAGATTCGGCCAGACACGGTGGTTCTCAAGGCGACCTCATTCTTGAACCCTACAGGTGCTCCTCCACCTCCACCCCTGACCCTTAGTTGCAACAATTCCCTCCTCCTCTCCCCTCTCCCCACCCCTCCTTACCCCTCCCTCCATCCCTCCCCCCTTACCCCCTCCCTCCCTCTTTCTTCATCCCTCTCTCCCTCCTTCTTTCTTTCTTCACCCCTCTCTCCCTCGTTCCTTTACTCTCTCCCTCCTCACTCTCTCTCCCCCTCACACTCTCTCTAACGCCTCACTCTTCCTCTCTCTCTCTCTCTCTCTCTTCCTCTCTCTCTTCCTCTCTCTCTCTCGGCGCGTCCTGCCTGCCGTGGGAAAGACCAGGAGGACGCCGCCATCGATCCCGCACGCCCTCTCCCCCTCCTCTCCTCATCCTCCCCCCACAAACTCCTACCTCCCTCCCTCACTCCATTCTCCCTCCCATCTTCCTCCCTCACTCCCCTCTCCCTTCTCCCTCCTTTCTCTCTCCCTTCTCCTTTTCTTCCTCCCAATCCCTTCTCCCTTCCTCCCTCCCTCCCCCCTCCCTCTCTATCTCTCTCCTTCCTTTCTTCCTCTCCCCCTCCTTTCGCTCTTCATTTCTCCCTCCTTCTTCCTCTCTCTCTCTCTCTCTCTCTCTCTCTCTCTCTCTCTCTCTTTCCTCTGTTCCTTATTCTATCTTCCTTTCTCATTGCTCTCTTCCTCCTCCTTCCTTTCTAACCTTCCTCCTCCCTCCCTCCCTCCTTTCTGTCTCCTTCCACCTCCCTCCTCCCTCCCACATTCGCTCTTCCTCCCTCCCTCCTTCCACTACCTCCTCCCTCATCCATTCCCTTTTTCCATTCCGTTTGCTGCGCTCTCCATTGTTGTCTTCTTCGCTTTTTAGTCTCTCGCCCTTTGGACAAGGAGAACAAATAAATATTTCACCCCGGGAGGCTCCTCATTCATACAAGAAGCATGACGACACTAGCTCTCCCTCTTCCCCCCTCCCCCTCCCCCTCCTCCCTCCCTCCTCCCTTCTCCCCATCTCCAGCTCTATTCTGGGCTAAACTCGTCCCCTCTTTCCTCTCAGAAGAATGTAGGAGCCTGACACCCCCACAAACATGTGTATGCATGATTGTGCGTACGTATGTACACTATACATATACGCATGCAGGTATATGCATGTACAGTATAAGCATGCATCTACGCGCAAATGCGTTCAAATGTGTGCATGTGTGTGTGTGTGTGTGTGTGTGTGTGTGTGTGTGTGTGTGCGCGTGTGTGTGTGTGTGTTCGCGCTTGTGTGTGTGCTTGTTCATGCGTGTGCGCGTGTGTACATTCGTGTGTGTGCATGTGCCGTTATTCACGTCTTGTTCACCTACTCACTCCCTTTCTTAATCACTCACTCCTATCATCACACTTTTATTCCACCTCACCCTCGCTCTCCCCCTCCCCTCTCTCCCTCACTTGTCTCCTCTCCCACTCCCTCTCCCACTCCCTCCCCCGCCTTCCTCCACCTTCCCTTCCACTCCCCCACTCCCTCCCCCGCCCTCCTCCACCCTCCCTACCACTCGTGGCATTCGCCCTCCCCCACCTCATTCATTCGCTTTCTCAATTCATTCACCCGTCCTTGTTGTCTATCAATCTTTCAGATATTTGTTTCTTCTTTTCATCTTCCTTTATCATGCCGCCTCCGTTCTTCTCCCGCCGCTTCTCTCCTCCTCCTCCTCCTCCTCCTCTTTACCCTTTCCATTTCTCTTTCTCTTCCCTTCTTCCTCGTATTCCCTTTCTTTCTCTCTCTCCATCCTCCCTCTGTTCTCTCTTTCCTTTAACCTCTCGTCGGTACAGCCTTGCCTAGAGATCTAAACTATTCCCCTGGAGACCAAAGTATTCTCCAAGTACCCACAATACTAACGTCCTTCTCAGAAGGTCTCCAGACGTCCAGACTTACAAAAGGTTCTTCAGTAGTTTTGCGAGTACTGCAAGGTCTCCATAAGCAAGGTCTCCATAAGCAAGGTCTCCATAAGCAAGGTCTCCATAAGCAAGGTCTCCATAAGCAAGGTCTCCATAAGCAAGGTCTCCATAAGCAAGGTCTCCATAAGCAAGGTCTCCATAAGCAAGGTCTCCATAAGCAAGGACTCCATCAGCAAGGACTCCATCAGCAAGGACTCCATCAGCAAGGACTCCATCAGCAAGGACTCCATCAGCAAGGACTCCATCAGCAAGGACTCCATCAGCAAGGACTCCATCAGCAAGGACTCCATCAGCAAGGACTCCATCAGCAAGGACTCCATCAGCAAGGACTCCATCAGCAAGGACTCCATCAGCAAGGACTCCATCAGCAAGGACTCCATCAGCAAGGACTCCATCAGCAAGGACTCCATCAGCAAGGACTCCATCAGCAAGGACTCCATCAGCAAGGACTCCATCAGCAAGGACTCCATCAGCAAGGACTCCATCAGCAAGGACTCCATCAGCAAGGACTCCATAAGCAAGGTCTCCATAAGCAAGGACTCCATAAGCAAGAACTCCATAAGCAAGGACTCCATCAGCAAGGACTCCATCAGCAAGGACTCCATCAGCAAGGACTCCATAAGCAAGGACTCCTCCTACCGGGTTTCCAGCACCTCATATCACACCTGGGATCTCTCCAAGTCTCACACCTACGGTCTCCATGGCAATCTCTGTCCTCCAAGTTCTCCAGAGTCTCCCAAGACCGAAGACCAACCTCTTTAGGGTACTCTTGTCTTTAGGTTTCCAGACGCGTCTCTAAACGCTGATGGCGTAACCTGAATCGCGTTGGTATGGAATTCGCCGAGTTGTGGGTTCGAATCCTGCATTCCTCTCCGGTTTCCAACAGTGACCGATACCTACCCCAACAGCCACCAAGGAGCAGAGGGCAAAGGTGCCTTTCGGCGAGTCCTGGCGTGGAATCATGGCCTTCTAATAGGACGTCTATGTACCCATTTACCAGCTAGCTCTCGGGCCAGACTTAATCACACACATTCTCCAGATGTAATTTGGTTCCATTTAAAACTCGTGACACTATTTTCTACATCTTTGACATTGCTTACATATGACGTTCCCTTCCTGCGTTACTTGCATATGCAATGGACGTTATACTGTCTTGTTTGTCTTTTCTTAGGAGTCTCCATCCACCATCAACCTGAGACCTCTGTTCTCAATCGTAAACATCAACTTTGTTAATGTTCTCGCCTCAGCTCCAACTCCTCCTCCTCCAACCCCACCTCCAACCACTCCTCCTCCAACTCCTCCACCTTTCGCCCCCTCCCATTTCTTCCCACCCCTCCCTCTCCCCCGTTCCAACTTTACTCTTTCCAAGTCCCGAATTTTTGTATTCTTTCTTCATCCTCCGTCTCCCCTTCTTCCTCTCAAGCTCCCCTCATCTACTTAGTCTCTTATGCCTCCTCTTTCCTCGCACTTTCTACATCTCTTCCTCCTCTATCCCCAAATCCTCCTCCTCTATCTCCAAATCCTCCTCCTCTATCCCCAAATCCTCCTCCTCCTTCTCCTCCTCCTCCTCTTCCTCTTCTTCCTCGTCATCATCATCCTCGTCCTCCTCCTAGTCATCATCATCCTCCTTCCCCCCCTCCTCTTTTTTCGGTGCAATTTCCTACTTTACTGATTTCATCATTCATCCCTTGATGGTCTCTCTTCATCCAGTCCACAGTCTCGACTGATGTCCTCCCCTCTGTGTCCATCCTCCTCCTCCTCCTCTTCTTCTCTTCCTCTTCTGCATTTCTCGTATAGTTCTTCAGTTTTAAGATTTCTCTTTTTTATCTCCCCCGTATCTTATCTATCATTTCCTCCTTTTCTCTTTATTCCTCTCCTACTTTTCACCTTTTCTCCTTTAACTCCTCCTCCTCCTCCTCTTCTTCACCTTTTCTCCTCTTTCTTGATCACCTCCTCCTCCTCCTCCTACTCCTCTTCACAGTTTCTCACCTAAGTCTTTCCATTCATTATTTATCTTCTTACCTGCCCCGTCCCCTTTTCCTCTTCCTCCTCCTCCTCCTCTCGTTCCATGTACTCCCCTCCTCCCTTCCTCCTCTTCCCCTCTTCTCTCCCCCTCTCTCCTCTACTCTTGCGCGGGTCCCTTTGTCCTCTATCCGTTAATTATTTCCTTTTCTTCTCTCTCTCTCTCTCTCTCTCTCTTTTTTCTTCCCTTCCTTCCTCTCGTTTACTGATTGGATGTGTTCACTTCCCCTCTACCTCTCCCCTCCCCTCCCCTTCCCTTCCCCCCTCGTTCTTTCTCTCTTCTCATTTTTTTTGTAAATTCCTTCAGAACCTCACTTCCCCCTTCCTCCTTCCTCCCTCCCTTGTTCTCTCAATTCCGGCTTTCTACTTCCTCTCCACCCCCCACCATCTCCCCCATCTCCATTTATATCTCTACCCCCATTAGTCGCCTATTATTTACATTTATTTCTTACCCCCCTTCACCCCCACCCTAAACCCCCACTAAGACTTTAGCCAGAATTTGGGTTTTTGGGAACATAACTTCTAAAAAAAAAAAAAAAAAAATCTCCCCGCCTCGTTCCCCCTCCCTCGACTCTCCTTCCTTACTCACCCTCTTCCTCTCCCTCCTCTCCTCTCTCCTCTTCTCGCGCTCCTTCGTTCTCTCTTCCTTCGCTGCCCTTACCTCCTCCTCCTCTCTCTCTCTCTCCTTCCTTACTTCACTCTCCCTCTCTCTCCCTAGTTTCCTCCTTCCTGTCCTTACCTTCCTTCCTCTCCCTACCTCCCTCCCTACCTCCCTCCCTCTCCCTACCTCCCTCCCTCTCCCTACTTCCCTCCCTCCCTCCCTACCTCTCTCTCTCTCCCTCTCTCTCCCCCTCTCTCCAAAGAAACCTATTATTTTTTGGTACGTCAGAGGCACCTTGTGTCGTGTCACGGACACTGGAGTCGCCAGGGCCTCCGTCAGCTGCCTCTTGACGCGAGGATCGGCCTCTCGTCAACTGCCACACTTCCCAGACTCCATCACGTCACCGTCGTTCATCAAACGCAATCCACAGGATTACCGGAGTCCCTGCTGACAGCTCCGGGAAATGACACGTTTTCAAGAGGCAACGGACATGTCACAGACAGACACGGAAAGGGTGACAGACGGGCGTGATTGGCGGACGTGGACGGAGGTGAAGGACCTAAGAGCAATTTGCATTTTTTTTTTTTTTTTTTTTTTTTTTGCGTCACTTGTACGAAGCTCATTCAGTTTTACTTTCGCTGATAGAATGTTGGGATTTCTCTCTCTTTTTTGGCAAAGTTTTGGAATGAATATATGTTACATATGTACATACACATACAAAGTATTGCAGGCATATACAAACAACGCTCGCAAACGATCGCACGTGTACACACACACACACACACACACACACACACACACACACACACACACACACACACACACACACACGCACGTAAAAAAAAAAGAAAAAAAAAAAAGTCCATACCACTCCACTCTTCTCGTCATATCTTCCCCCACAAAGACCCCCTCCCTCCTCCTTCCCATGACCTTTCCATTTCCCATGCATCCATATTCCATTCCTCCTCACTGGAAAATTAGCCAAAGGAAGCTTAAGCCCTTCTAGCTCGGGAGAAACGTCAACAAACGGATCGTAAAACCGTCAGAATGATCCTTCGGATGAGTATAGAGATCACTGACCCATCGGTGCATATCTGTGCAGCATTCACGAGTCCTTATCAGGAGTATTATGAAGACTTCAGACTCTCTTGACGAGGCCTCTACACGTTAGCTGAAATATTGCCCTAAACCCTAACCCCTTTCTTTCCTCCTCCTCCTCCTCCTCCTCTTTTTCTTCTTCATCCGGGTCTTGACCTCCTTCGCTGGTTCCCTTCTTCAGAGTCTATGCTCTTCTTTCTCTCTTCCACCTTCGTTTCAGTCGTCCCCTCACCCCCACCGCCCCCCTCTCTCACGCCCGACCGCCTTCTCTCGCTCTCTCAGGCCCGCCCGCACTCCCTCTCCCTCTTTAGCTCCCACTCTTCCACTCTCCCATTCCCACTCTCCCACTCCCACTCTCCCACTCCCACTCTCCCACTCCCACTCTCCCACTCCCACTCTCCCACTCCCACTCTCCCACTCCCACTCTCCCACTCCCACTCTCCCACTCCCACTCTCCCTCTATCTATCTCTCTCTCACGCCCACCGCCCTCAAATCCTTTTCCCATGCTGCCTTGAGTTCTCCGTCACAACTTTACTGGGATCTTCCAAACTCAGAACCTGCCCTCAGCTCTCGTCTACCCATTACTGTACCTCTTCTCCTCTATTCCAATTACACTTGCCTCTTTCTCACCCTCTACGTCACTCCCTCTCTCACTCTCTTCTTCACCCTCTCTCTCTCACGGTCTCCATCTCTAACTGTTCTAATTGTATCTTCGTCATTACCATTGGTTCCTATCATTGTCCTATCACTGTCTATTTACTATTTACTGTCCTATCACTGTCTTATCACTGTCCGTTTACTGTCCTCCCTCTCCCCCTCTCTCGTTACCCAATCTCATTTATCATTGACCTCTCCGATTCTTTCATCGGCTTTGTTTCCCTCCTCTTCCGTTCCCCTCGTCTCCCCTCGTTTTTATTGCCCCTCTCTCCCGTCGCAAAACTCTCTTTACCCTCTCTCATGGCTCTTACCTTCCTCTCGTTTCAACGTCTTTACCTTCTCTTGCCTCACCTATCCTTTCTTTCGTCTTCGTATCTCCTTCATTTATAACCTCTTCCCTCTTTTTTTTGCACTTCCTTTCTTCTCAAGTGACAGTTCTTTAAGTTTCTTCTCACGGCGACACTCGAACCAATTTAAACGGAAGCTTGTTAGGTAGTCCTATTTTACGCTCTCACTCTCTCTCTCTCTCCCTCTCTCTCTCTTTATTCATGGTTTAAGGGGCTGGTACCGCTCGAACCTCAACCTTATCGGTGGTCCGGAACTGTTCCTACATGAACGCAGGAGAGACGGTGTCCACGCTACAGCCACATCAGCGACGATACCCGGAGAAAGCTGATGCATCACACATCACACACACAGTGATACCCAAGTCGATCCTGAGGTGAACAGCGGTCGGGGGCCATGACTCAAAGAAGATGAAAGCCTTTCCTAATCTCTGCGCCGTGGCGGCGAGGGTTCGAACAGTCACGCCACGGCGGGCCCTTGACCGTCAGCCGAGGGAGGCTTCAGCTCCCCACACCGTGGTGTCCAGCCCCCACGGCAGAAACCTCCCCAGCTCAAGCTCGCGGGCCCGGGCGAGGATCGATCTGCCCACCGCGAGATTAGAAGCCCAGCGCGCTACCACTGTAGCGGCCAGGAGGGTTCGTTTTTCCTCTTTCTTCATCGGCTTGTCTTACATCCTTCTTCTTACAGACGTTTTCTGGCCAGGAGCTGAATTCAATCGTCTTAAGTTAGAGGGAAATAGTTTTACCTTATATCGGAAGTCTTCTGTTCACGAAAACCATCTTCCCAGAAACACACACACACACACACACACACACACACACACACACACACACACACACACACATATATATATATATATATATATATATATTTTTTTTTTTTTCTTCATATATTCGTCTTGCGTTTTTCTGGTCAAAATTGCGGTTATCACAATCTTCCTAAAATATCTTTTCCCTCTCTCCCTCTCTCTCCCTTCCCCCTCTCTCTGTATCTATTTCTCTCTACCTTTCTCAATCTCTTTCTCTCGGTCAAAATGGCGGTTATTTACAAAGTAATTTCCAAGCAAAAATATCCTTGAGGAACTACAAAGGGCGGGGGCATGCAAGGCCTGACCTCTCGTGGCCTATTTTTCTCACTTTCTTCTTTCTTCGCTAAACTTCGGAGTCTCCAAAATTACCTTTGTATTTTTCTCGTTTGCATAGAAATAAGGCCAATTTTTAGCCCTTTTGGCTGTGTCGTAAGGTTTAAAATCGTTTATCATATATAAGAAGGTAAAATTACTCAAATTTTTAAAGACAAGAAAAAACATGAAGTTTTAAAGATAAACCACAGAAATAAATATGAAAGCAAAACTAAAATAATGTTTGCCGATATATAGGTAACTTCTATCCCATTACACCTCCTTTTTGACCATAAAAGTCCACAAAAAAATTTCTCGTTCCCAAAATATATTTCGTCCAAATTATTTTGAAAGTCAAGCCCCGCCTTCTCCCGCCCGTGCGGTCGGCCAGCCAATCAGGATTCAGCTTTCAAAGTAATGGGCGGGGCTACTGTCAATTTTTCCCCCTAACATCTCAGGTGTAATCCGCAACGCGTGGTGTTTAGGTATGATAGCCTATGTCGGAGTTGTGTGTGTGGGGGTGTTAAGATCTTGTACACAATATTGGTTCAAACCAGTATCTATTTCTTTATGTAATTATTTGTTTATCTATTCCTTTATCTATCCATCTATGCATAAACACGGCAAAGGAAACATGGACTGAAAGTGAAGCGTTTATTCCGTGTTTCCTTTGCCGTGTTTATGCAACTTGTTCACATGGATTTCTATCCATCTATATTTCCTTCCAATTTCTTTTTTATCATCATATTTATTTTTTTTCTTATTAGAGTCTTCCATCATGGTCAGATAAAAAACTTCCCCCCTCCGCCTCCCGCCTCCCGCCCCTCGATCACAATTTTTCTGTGCAAACATTATGAGAGGAAACTTTCAGAGGCACCAAAGAGGACAACTTTTTGATTTGAACAAGTTTACCATCACGTCCAAACTAATTGGACACCCCAAAACCCTAGTTACTAATTAGATAAGTTTAACAAATTTTAAACAAATTTCTTTGGAGCATCTCCGAGGAGCTTCTTCTTGCCATCCAAGGTTCTCGTTTATACGTCACCTCGAGGTCCTCCCTTGGCTCTTCCCCTTTATTTTCCTCCTCTTTTTTTCTCGCCATCCCTCAACCCAACTCTCTTATTCACTACTTTTCCTCTTCCTCCTCCCCCTTCTTCTCCTCCTCCTCCTTCCTTCGTTCCTCCATTGGTACGTCACCTTCCTTTTCCTCTTTCTCCCTTGGCTCTTCCCCTTTATTTTCCTCCTCTTTTTTCTCTCCATCCCTCAACCCAACTCTCTCATTCACTACTTTTCCTCTTCCTCCTCCCCCTTCTTCTTCTCCTCCTCCTCCTCCTTCCTTCGTTCCTCCGTTGGTACGTCACCTTCCTTTTCCTCTTTCTCCCTTGGCTCTTCCCCTTTATTTTCCTCCTCTTTTTTTTCTCTCCATCCCTCAACCCAACTCTCTCATTCACTATTTTTCCTCTTCCTCCTCCCCCTTCTTCTCCTCCTCCTCCTCCTCCTTTCGTTCCTCCATTGGTACGTCTCCTTCCTTTTTCTCTTCTTCCTTCGTTTTCATTTTGCTTTTTCTTCAACTTTTCTTTTTCACTTTTTCTTTTCTTCATCTTTCATTTTTTCATTTTTTATCCTCCTACTGCTCCTACTCCTCCTAACCAAACCAAACCAACTTCGCAAAAATCAATTACCCAAACCAAACCAACCACCCCAACCAACCTATACCAACCCAACCAAACCTACTAAACGAACCACGCAAACTAACACAAACCAAACACAAACCAACCAAATCACCCAAACCACTCACGGACTAGCTGGTCCTCCCGTCTTTGCCTTCGGCATAAATTACATGATGGACGACATTCTTCGCCACCTTCGTTCGTTCTCACCTGAGCCTGCCTATTACTTTGTCGAATCCTTTCACCACACCGGGTCCTCCGTGCTACTCCGACGTGTTCTTTGACGACCCTTCTGAACCACGTGGTCCCAGGGGACCTTCCTTCTCGCCGTCCACATCCCCCCTTTTTTATTTTTTATTTTATTTTATTTTATATATTTTTTTTTATCCACGGGCCATTACTTTCCTTGTAGCAAACCCCCGTTCCCCTACAGTTGCATCTCACGCCTTAATTACTACCCCCCTCGCCCCTCCAGCCTCCCCCCCCCCACTGGCCTTCCCTGGTCCCCTTTCAATAACTCCCCCCCCCGATCCGGTAGCATCCCCTCACTCCCCTAGACCCACCCCATCCCACCCCACCCTGTCCTGACAGCATCAATTAGCCCCCACCCCCCCCAACTCCAAGACTCACTTCATTTCTTCCCATACCTTCACCCTACATCGCCTCTAGCCTAGTCAGCACCACCTTCTGCATAGTCAGCACCACCTTCCGCATAGTCAGCACCACCTTCCGCATAGTCAGCACCACCTTCCGCATAGTCAGCACCACCTTCCGCATAGTCAGCACTATCCGTTCGCATAGTCAGCACCACCTTCCGCATAGTCAGCACTACCTTCCGCATAGTCAGCACTACCTTCCGCATAGTCAGCACCACCTTCCGCATAGTCAGCACCACCTTCCGCATAGTCAGCACCACCTTCCGCATAGTCAGCACCACCTTCCGCATAGTCAGCACCACCTTCCGCATAGTCAGCACCACCTTCCGCATAATCAGCACCACCTTCCGCATAGTCAGCACTATCCGTTCGCATAGTCAGCACTATCCGTTCGCATAGTCAGCACCACCTTCCGCATAGTCAGCACCACCTTCCGCATAGTCAGCACCACCTTCCGCATAGTCAGCACCACCTTCCGCATAATCAGCACCACCTTCCGCATAGTCAGCACTATCCGTTCGCATAGTCAGCACCACCTTCCGCATAGTCAGCACTTTCCGTTCGCATAGTCAGCACCACCTTCCGCATAGTCAGCACCACCTTCCGCATAGTCAGCACCACCTTCCGCATAATCAGCACCACCTTCCGCATAATCAGCACCACCTTCCGCATAGTCAGCACTATCCGTTCGCATAGTCAGCACTACCTTCCGCATAGTCAGCACCACCTTCCGCATAGTCAGCACCACCTTCCGCATAGTCAGCACCACCTTTCGCATAGTCAGCACTATCCGTTCGCATAGTCAGCACCACCTTCCGCATAGTCAGCACCACCTTCCGCATAGTCAGCACTATCCGTTCGCAGAGTCAGCACTACCTTCCGCATAGTCAGCACCACCTTCTGCATAGTCAGCATCACCTCCCATTAACATCCTGAACGAGAAACCTACGACCCTTGTCCTCTTTTACAGGCCGTCACAACTCGAGTTCGACGACTTTACAGCTTTATTTACAACTCGTCTGCCTCAGAGTTCGAGACTCGTTGTAGGTCGCGGGCTCCTCTCCAGAGACCCGAGAAGTCTTCCGGAATCTTTTCATGTGACACAACTTCGGCGTCGAGACACTTGTCAAGACCTCTTCTTCTTGTTCCCAATTAATCTTTCCCTTCCAGATGGTGACCTGATTCAAAGCCAACTGCTACCGCCGAGCACCATCTGCTCTGGTTGTCCTTGCACACAGGGTAAAGGTAACTGCTACTCCAGCAGCTAAATGTTTCGTTTTTTTTAACGCTTCGTACAAAAAAAAAAAAACTTACCCTCAGTTGATCTTTTCCGAATGTTCTACTTCGCCTGACACCAAACGATTTTAATCATAAGACACCTCCCTCACCACCCATCCCCCCCAACCCTCTAGTTCTCCTCCCTCCCTCTCACCCCCAACCTCCCCCTTACCACACGCTTCCCCTCGCGTTTCCCTTTTCTTCTCCCCCGACCTGGGAGGCCTTCTCCCTGCCTGCTCGCTCGCTCCGCGTAATCTTTGTCACTGTAGGGCCAAAAGCCTCAACATAATCAAATTTTCTCTGATTCCGTCCCGACCCCAACTCCAGAAAGCCGCCGCCCCCGACCCCGCCCCCGCCACGCATCTCATTCTACGATTTTTCCCTTCCTTCCCTTCATCCCTCCTTGTGTCTCTCCTTCTCTCACCATCTCTATCTCTTTCTTTCCCTCCCTCTTCCTTTTCCTCCCTCTCCCTCTCTTTCCCTACCTCCCACTCTTTCCCCCTCTCTCTTTCCCTCCCTCTCTCTCTCTTTCCCTCCCTCTCCCTATCTTTCCCTCCCTCTCCCTATCTTTCCCTCCCTCTCCCTATCTTTCCCTCCCTCTCCCCATCTTTCCCTCCCTCTCCCTCTCTTTCCCTCCCTCTCCCTCTCTTTCCCTCCCTCTCCCTCTCTTTCCCTCCCTCTCCCTCTCTTTCCCTCCCTCTCCCTCTCTTTCCCTCCCTCTCCCTCTCTTTCCCTCCCTCTCCCTCTCTTTCCCTCCCTCTCCCTCTCTTTCCCTCCCTCTCTCTCTCTTTCCCTTCTTTTTCCTCTCCCTCACCCTCTCCCTCACTCTTCCTTTCCCTCCCTCCACCACTCTTTCCCGCCTTTTTCCTCTCCCTCTCTCTGCCTCTCCTTCCCTCCCTCCCACATCCACTTTTCAATCAGGACTTGCCATTTGCCAATTGCCTTTAATCTGTGCTGAAAACTTCTTTGCTCCATAATTAAATCATCTCGGTTCATGCTTTCGCCTCCACCTCCTCCTCTTTCGCCTCCTCCACCTCCTCCTCTTCTTCTTCTTTCACTTCTACCTCCACCTCTTCCTCCTTCGCCTCTACTTCTGCCTACACTACCCTCAGCTGCATCTACAATCTTCTACTTCCTCGTTCACATTTTCGTCCTTTGTTCTTCATCTTATTGTTCCTTCTTTTCTGTTTCCTCTAACACCCCCTCCACCTCCTCCTCCTGCTCCTCCTCCTCCTCCTCTTCCACCTCCTCCTCCTCCTCTCCCTTCTCTTCCTCTTCCTTCTCTTCTTCCTCCTTCTCTTCCTCCTCCTCCTCTTCCTCCTCCTCTTCCTCCTCCTCTCCCTTCTCTTCCTCTTCCTTCTCTTCTTCCTCCTTCTCTTCCTCCTCCTCCTCTTCTAACTCTCCTCCCAACCCCCCATCGCTTCAGCATGCCTCTCTCCTACACTTTCCCCTCTCGCTATATTTCTTCTCCATCTACCTCTACAACAGTTCTTCTATGTCTTCGTCCTTGTCCGCGTTCTCGCCCTCCTCTTTGTCCTTGTCCTCGTCCTCCTTGTCATCGTCCTCCTCGTCCTTCTCTTCGCCCTCGTCCTCCTCCTCGTCCTTCTCTTCGCCCTCGTCCTCCTCCTCGTCGTCCTCCTTGTCATCGTCCTACTCATCGTCTTCATCGTCCTCGTCCTACTCATCCTCTTCATCGTCCTCCTCCTTGTCCTCGTCCTACTCATCGTCTTCATCGTCCTCCTCCTTGTCCTCGTCCTACTCATCGTCTTCATCGTCCTCCTCCTTGTCCTCGTCCTACTCATCGTCTTCATCGTCCTCCTCCTTGTCCTCGTCCTACTCATCGTCTTCATCGTCCTCCTCCTTGTCCTCGTCCTACTCATCCTCTTCATCGTCCTCCTCCTTGTCCTCGTCCTACTCATCGTCTTCATCGTCCTCCTCCTTGTCCTCGTCCTACTCATCGTCTTCATCGTCCTCCTCCTTGTCCTCGTCCTACTCATCGTCTTCATCGTCCTCCTCCTTGTCCTCGTCCTACTCATTGTCTTCATCGTCCTCCTCCTTGTCCTCGTCCTACTCATCGTCTTCATCATCGTCCTCCTTGTCCTCGTCCTCGCATTCGTCCTCGTCCTCGCATTCGTCCTCGTCCTCGCACTCGTCCTTGTCCTCCTTGTCCTCGTCCTCCTCTCCCCGTCACCTTCTTCCAATATCCGCATTGCACGCAATCAGGTACATTCTCTTCCCCCCTGCTCCTCTTCCTCCTCCTCCTCCTCCCTACCTCCCTTTCTCCTTCCCCCTTTGCCCTTCCCCCCTTCCCCCGTCACCCCTTACACTCTCCCTCAAGTCCTTCTTCATCTTCCCGCCCCCGTCTCTCCGTATTTCTTTTTCCTCCTTGTCCTCACGTCTTCTCTCCCCTTTCCTCTCCTCCCCTTCTCACTCCGTTTATGGTTGTCCTTCTCTCACTACGTTCCCTCTCTTCCTCCCTATTCCTTGCCCTTCCCTTTCCTCCTTTCCTTCCTCTCCTCCTCTACTTCTTCCTTCACTTTCCTTAACTTGTTTTAGATCTCTCACTTGTCTAAATCCAGTCCTGGAAGCTTAGACTTGAATGCAACGTGGCTGTGCTAGAACACAAGGTTAAGGTGGTGTCTTCGCCGACACTACTGTTGCAGTAACACCATTACCACAATCACCACCATTACCAGTATTACCACAGACACCACCACAACCATCACCACCAAACAACCACCACCAACACCACCAAACTACCACCACCAACACCACCACCACCACCACCTTCATTACCACATCTACCACCATCATTACCACTACCATCATTACCACCACCATGATTTCAATAGTATGCAGTGCACGTCTTAGTTGAAATATCGTATAGGCCTAAGCGTACAACACCTCTTCACCGTAACATGCATAGGTGTAATATATTATACATAAACGTCCCTATCTTGAGTTACTCTCGCTTGTCGCTGATGAGAGCAGTACTCTTCAGAGCACAAGGAGATTGGAGCCCTTTGGAGATTATGCCCAATTCTCTTACTGCACCGTTAGGTGATTTAATTAGGCTTCAGAGATCGTCTCCGCGTGATTTGATTCACTTGAGGATAGTTGAGAGTAGGAAGTTGTGAAGTAGTAATAAAATTGGCTCCAAAAATCCTGCGATACATATATATATATATACATACATGTATGTACATGTACATATGTACGCACATATATGCATGCATACATATTGACATGTGTAAACATACGTATTCATGTTTTTGTGTGTACGCGTATATGTATACATACGCAAACTAGGTAAGTACACCGTAAACAAATGTTTTCGTACAAATATATGTGTATGTGTGTGTGTATATACACACAATTTTAAATATATATATGTATATATATATATATATATATATATATATATATATGTGTGTGTGTGTGTGTGTGTGTGTGTGTGTGTGTGTGTGTGTGTGTGTGTGTGTGTGTGTGTGTGTGTGTGTGTGTGTGTGTATACATATATATTACACATAAACATAGGTGGACACATCTGTTATCAAATTTTTGTCCTACCTCACTATACCAAAATTTTTCCTCTTCCTTATTCCCCTCAAGCTTTGTTTTGCATCTACCCATCAATCCACATCAAGTTCAACTGTAGTCAATCGTTTGATACATTTTCATATTTCTTTCTTTTACTGTTCGTCTTCCTCCCCTCTTCCTTCCCCTTCCCCTCTCCTCGTTACTTCTTCCTCACCTTCCTTCCCCGCCTCACTCCCTTTCCTCTTACCCTCTTCCTGTTTCCTCTCCCCACCGAGTTCCCTTGTCCTCTAAACGTTCACTTCGACCCCAACGTCCATAGCTGTTCCTCCCTAACCCCTCCTCTTCCCCCCCTAAGCTATCCCCCCTTCCACTCCCGAATCCCCCCCCCCTCCTCCTCCTCCTCGCTCTTCGCTCACAATCCACCTGGCCGGCCGCCGCGCTAGGTTGGAAATCGCACGTGTCCTGCCGCAAGCGATATTAAGCCGTAGAGATCAATACCTTAAGGGAGGTTTCTCCAACCCAAACTGCGTCCAGGACAACACGTGCTACGGCGACCAGCGGCCGCCCCCACTAGCAAGTACGTCGTCACCCAACAACCTTAACTACCTGCTAACTAGCATTACCAATCCTTTTCTTAGCTCCCATGCACGCACTAGTCCCAAAGTACCGCGGGACTCGTTACAGCCTTTGGCTGGTACCATGCAAAGAGCTTCAACCTTATCTGGTACCTGGTAATTCATAGCCTCACGTGGTACTCTGGTTTACCTCTGTTGGGGTAAATCTACTAATTATTTTACTTCTATGCCCCGCATAGCTTTGTTTATACAGTACATTAATTATATATGAACTTGTGGTCATTGATATTCGAATCTCCTAATTCTGTCGGCTGTTTCACCCGGCCGTCTGGGACAGAGTTAATCTTTAGCTTCCGCGAATTATAAGCAATTACTGTTTGCAATTATAATTTGCAATTATGAGCTTTAGACTTAGTTTATTAATAATCCATGTAGTCCTGTGATCTATTTTCGTAAAATACAATAAGGACTGTTGTATAATGCAACTCCCATTAGAGGAAGAAAGTTTTTAAACAACAAACAAGTTCATGACAACAATATCATCATCATCAGTGGTATTGCAATGGTGCTACGAATGACGTTGGAGCATTGTTTGGTAATAAAACAGTTTGATTTTTGGTGATATCAATGCCTTGATGAGGAAGGAGAGCCTGTGAGGTACATTGATATCGCCGTTACGAGAAATGCATGGCTGACAGAGGAAACTACACAAAGTGCGATAAAGAGATACTAAGTGAAGAAATCACAAGTGAAGAATGAGCTATGGCTAATGCGATTGAGAGTCGACAAATGTTAATACAAGGTTGGTAACAAGGTTGCGGCAGGAAAGAAAAAGGACACGTTAAGGATGAAAACTACTTCGGTAACGAAAGTTAACGTGCGGTGAACACTGACGCGTCACAGCGTTAGGGGGTGGTGGGGTCGGGGTTAGGGAAACGTTAACGATAAACTGGCTTGATGCTTCGAAGATAAACACACAAGTCGAGTTTATCGATCTGTATCGAGCGGAGCCAACAACGTCCGCAGGACAGACTCGTCACGTGTTTGGGCAAAAGATGCCTCAGGGGTCGGGGACGGGAACGGTAGGGCATGGAACGGGACTGGGAACGGCAGGACATGGAACGGGACTAGGAACGGTAGGACATGGAACGGGACTGGGAACGGTAGGGCATGGAACGGGACTGGGAACGGTAGGACATGGAACGGGACTGGGAACGGTAGGACATGGAACGGGACTGGGAACGGTAGGACATGGAACGGGACTGGGAACGGTAGGACATGGAACGGGAGTGGGAACGGTGGGACATGGAACGGGAGTGGGAACGGTGGGACATGGAACGGGGAAAAAGCGAGACGTGGGAACGTGTGGGCCTGGCGAGGAAGTAATCTAAGTACACGGAAGGTATCTGTCTCTGTGGTGGCGTGAATCAGACTAGGAAGGTACACGGCCCTCCTGACTATGCTAGCGTGTGGTTTGTGTGCGTGCTCGTGTGTGTGTGTGCGTGCTCGTGTGTGTGTGTGCGTGCTCGTGTGTGTGTGTGCGTGCTCGTGTGTGTGTGTGCGTGCTCGTGTGTGTGTGTGCGTGCTCGTGTGTGTGTGCGTGCTCGTGTGTGTGTGTGCGTGCTCGTGTGTGTGTGTGCGTGCTCGTGTGTGTGTGTGCGTGCTCGTGTGTGTGTGTGCGTGCTCGTGTGTGTGTGTGCGTGCTCGTGTGTGTGTGTGCGTGCTCATGTGTGTGTGTGTGCGTGCTCATGTGTGTGTGCGTGTGTGTGTGCGTGCTCATGTGTGTGTGTGTGTGTGCGTGCTCATGTGTGTGTGCGTGCTCATGTGTGTGTGTGTGCGTGTGTGTGTGTGTGTATGCGAGGTTGCGCGCGCGTGTGTACCCTCCCATGTTTCTTTTATGACCTTTGAGGAGACTGACGATGCATTTTGTGCGTATGGATAGTCTTAGCGAAATTAAAACTAAATAGAACAATCCAAGACAGTAAAAAGACCAGGAGCCTCATTTTGCAAGGCTCGAAGGAGCTCTTAGAAAACAGAAAAAAAGGTAGGTAGCGAAAATAAAAAATACAATATGAATATTATATATATGTATATATACATAAGTATATATATATATATACATATATATATATATATATATATAAAGCATAATATAGATAAATAAAGCAGGTATAATTATTTTTAAACTTAAAAGATATCAATCTTTAAAACTAAATCAATAAAACTGAACGAATAAACAGTTCAATATAGATAAGAAAAAAGCAGAGAAACAAAAATGAACAAATAATCAAGAAAATGTACAAATAATCAAATGGAGAAAATGATAAACGAATAAACAGATAACATTAACAAAATTAATAATTAGACCTTTCAGATGGCCCTCATGAAGGCGGCACGTTTCAAGAAAGAACTGCGGAAAAAAAAGAAAAAGAAAAAAAATCCTCTGGAGTGTCGCGCCAGAGCCGCCCTCCTCCTGTGTATCGGCACTCCACGGCCCGAGGCTCTCCCTCAGAAGCCTCCGAGAACTCCCGAAGGGAGCGGAAGTGGGCCGGACTGGACCGGGGCGAAAATGGACACAAGGAAGAGTAGCTCGCCCCGTGGGTGGGCAGTAGGCCTGGATTTATTGGATCAAGTGGGCGGGGGCAGGGGAAGTGGGTGGGGGAAGGGGAAGTGGGCGTGGGAAGGGGAAGTGGGCGGGGGAAGGGGAAGTGGGCGGGGGTGGAACGTGGGCGGAACGTGGGCGGAACGTGGGCGGGGGTGAACGTGGGCGGGGGTGGAAAGTGGGCGGGGGTGGAAAGTGGGCGGGGGTGAACGTGGGCGGGGGTGAATGTGGGCGGAGTGGGGGGACGTGGGCGGAGTGGGGGGACGTAGGCGGGAAACGTAAAGGTTGAAAACAATAAGGGAGGATGCGAGGAAAACAAGGCCTTTAAGACGAACCCCGAAGACGCCCTACAGAAGGCAAAGTGCCGGGGCTTGGGAGGGTGGGGGTGGGGGTGGAGGGGGCGGCAGCGAAGGAAGAAGATGCACAAAGGATAGGCGAAGGAGAAGACAGCGTCGACAACGGACGAAACTGAGGAGGAAGATGAAGATGCAGAGGAGGGAGGAGGGAGGAGGGAGGAAGGAGGAGGAAGGAGAAGGGAGGAGGAAGGAGGGAGGGAGGAGGAAGGAGGGAGGGAGGAGGAAGGAGGGAGGGAGGAGGGAAAGCCTGAGCAAGAGTCTGAGTAGGAGTGAGCAGGAGTCTGACAAAGAACCTGAGAAAGAGTCTGCGCAAAAGTCTGCGCAAAAGTCTCAGGGAACGAAGGAGGCTGAGAGGCAGGAGTAGAGGCAGGAGTAGAGGCAAGGAACGAGGGAAGGAAGAGGAGGAGAAGGAGGAGGAGGATGGAGGAGGAGGAGAAGGATGGAGGAGGAGGAGGAGGATGGAGGATAGGTGGGTGGGTGGGTGGGTGGGTGAAGGCATTGATTAATACGGAACTGGGTCAGAGAACACACTTGTCTTCTCGATATTGCAATGCGCTACACTTTCCTACTGCACTGCGATGTTGCAGTCCAGGCCAAGTGTGGCACTGCACGAGTCTGCGCGGTTCGCGGCAACTGCGCAGTGCACTGGTTCTGCGACTGAGCAGTGCACAGTGCCTTGGCACTCGAACACTGCTCCAGGCTGCAGTGCAGACTTTAGGTCCCCAAGTCTGTGCAGTGAGGTGATCTTTTGCAGTGCTTCAGCCTGTTGACTGTGCCTTGAAAGACGGAGGATGTGGTTGTACACTTCAGAGGTGCAGTGAAGTAATGTACGCATTGAGTGTACACGTGACAGTGCACATATAATGAAACGCATACACGTAGTTCTGTACATAAAGTAAAAGTGTAGTCTTCCTAAAATGACGGTCAAGGTTACCAGAGGTCTTTTACCCCGTCTACGATGGGAGTGGCCCAATCAATGCAGGTTTCATCATCTCCAACGAGAGATGTTGAGAGGAACTATTCCCAAACTCCGATTAGTTTAGTATCCTTTTACAACAAGCGTACGAACACCTCAACGTCATTCGTATCCCATGCAGAGACAATATGAAAAGAGGTGTTTTATGAGTGGATATTTGTGTGTACACACGCACGCGTGCACACACACACACACACATTATATATATATATTATCTATAAATATATATATATATATATATATATATATATATATATATATATCAAATAAAATCAGCCATCTTGAGTCCACTGCTGAACAAAGGCCTCCTTCGTAGCATCCTATGATTCACAAGACCAGGCCTGCAAACTTCTCAATCTCGTCTCTCCATCTCCTGTCTGGTCTCCCTCTTCCACGCTTCCTATCTCGCGGTGTCCACTCAGTAACACTCGCTCCATCATGTATGTATATTATACATATACATATATATACATATACATATATA
>NC_134778.1:2026861-2031861 GCF_046742065.1 Oratosquilla oratoria
GGCGAGACTGCACACGGATAGCATTTCTAACACAATTATACCTCCCCAGAGCTGCACGAACGTGTTGTACGTGCGTCTGTGTGTTATCTGGGGAGTCCAGGAAGTATAATGCACACTGTGTGTACATTTCATTTCTTATGTTTGGAGAAGGACCAGTGTATATGCATGCAACAGCACTCAACTTCGTCCATGGAGGCACCGACCAGATCGACAACGACACCGACGAGGGCAGTGACGGGGGAGAGGACAGGGCGGAGAGAAAGAAAAGAGGAGGAGGGAAAGGGTGAGGGGGAGGGGATAGAGGGGGAGGGGATAGAGGGGAAGAGGAGGGCGAGTGGAAGAGGAGGGAGAGGGGGAAAGGAGGGAGAGGGGGAGAGGAGGGAGAGGAGTGAAAACATGGAGAGGGGGAGAAGAGAGAGAAGATGTAGAGGGGGAAGAGGTAGAGGGAGAGGGGGAAGAGGTAAAGGGAGAGAGGGGAAAGGGAGAAAGGGGAAGATATGAGAGGGAGAGAGGGAGGGGAGAGAGTGAGGGGAGAGAGTGAGGGGAGAGAGGGAGAGAAAGAGGGGGGAGTGGTAGAGGGGAAGAGAGGGGGAGAGAGGGAGAGGGGGAGAAAGGGGGAGAGGGGGAGAGGGGGGAGAGAGGGAGAGGGGGAGAGAGGGAGAGAGGGAGAGGGGAGAGAGGGGAAAGGGAGAAAGGGGAAGATATGAGAGGGAGAGAGGGAGGGGAGAGAGTAAGGGAAGAGAGGGAGGGGAGAGAGGGAGATAAAGAGGGGGAGGGGAGAGAGGGAGATAAAGAGGGGGAGTGGTAGAGGGGAAGAGAGGAGGAGAGAGGGAGAGGGGGAGAGAGGGAGAGAGGGAGAGAGGGAGAGAGGGAGTGAGGGAGAGAAGGGAAGAGCGGGGGAGGGGGAGAAGGGGAGGGCGGGGGAGAAGGGGAGGGGGAGAAGGGGAGGGCGGGAAAGAGGGAGAGAGAGAGAGAGCGATGAGGACGACGAGAGAGAAAAAAACACTCCGACCAATAGGCCGAGACTCAAAGATCATTAGAGACGAACTAGTAAAGATGCAGGCCAAACTGGAAGGTTTGAACAGAAGTGGACCAGCAGCAGAAGCAAAGGTACTAAAGACACGACTGAAGATGCTTCCTCTGTCTATATCTTAATTCCTCAAGGGATACATGAACTGCAACGCATTTCCTCCTGAGTAACTTTCGATGCTCAGGAGGTTTCTCTCTTCAGCAAAACGAAGTTTCCGTCCGTCCAGGACTTGACGACTGCGCAGTGCCAAGAGAACCTCGAGGTCCTCATGGGCTGCTGGTCACCGAAAATTAAGGTTTCTCTCTCCCACGATCTCGTCACAATTCTAGGCTAAAGCGAACAGAAAGGAACTAGTCAAACTCGTTGTCAAGCAACTACATAAAAATGTAGATACAAACGTAAACGTATAAACACGTCGCGAATGCAAACACCTATACAAACTCATTATTCATAGATCGGAATATTCGAGCTCATCTATCGCCAGACACCGCCGCTCAAAAAAGGAAAATAAATAGATAAATAAATTGATAAATAAAGACAGAAGGAGAGACGTGTGTGGTGTCTGGCGATAAACGAGAGCTCGTATATTCCCATCTATGAATAATGCGGTTGTATAGGTGTTTGCGTTCATGGTGTGTTTGTACGTTAACGTTTGCGTTTGTATCTACGCTACGTTCGCATGTAGTTGATTGACAACGAGTTATTAGTTTGACTCGTTTCTTTCTATTTGCGCGCACATACGCACGCACACACACACACATACACACACACACACACACACACACACACGAAAATAAATGCTGGAACAACAGAAATTCAAACCCATGTATTATTGTTGAAAAAGGGATATATTTTAGTTGAAACCATACATGGATATTAAGCTAGTAATGATAGATTGTAGAACAAGAAAGGAACACACAACCGTTGTTCCTTTTCTATATATTTCAATTAAATGAAAAAATATATATATGTACACTAAATCCCACGGTCGAGGTGATCGAAGAACTAGTAATGATAGATTGGAGAACAAGAAAGGAACACACAACCGTTGTTCCTTTCCTATATATTACAACTGAATGAAAAAAATATATATATGCACACTAAATCCCACGGTCGAAGTGATCGAAGAACAAGGGCGAAGGGATGAATGAGAACTGTGGTTTGGGAGGGCGAGAACAAGAGTAGTACGAGTTCGAGCTGAGGACCTGAGCCACGGGTACGAATGAACCCGAAGATCGAGCTTTAAAGGGGAACAGCCACGCTCGGCGGCGGCACAGGGAGAGTCCGCGGGAAGAGTCCCCGCGGAAGAGTCCTGCATGGCCGGCCCGCGGGTAACACCCGCGTGCATGTGTGCTGTGGTGTGTTGTGTGTTCTGGACTATGGTTGTGTTGTGTGTGTGTGTGTGTGTGTGTGTGTGTGTGTGTGTGTGTGTGTGTGTGTGTGTGTGTGTGTGTGTGTGTGTGTGTGCGTGCGCGTGCGTGTGTACGTGTGTGTGTGTGTGATTCACCATGGTCTTGGATCACGTGTTGGACTCGTGATCGACAGCTATTTCCCTCCCAGAGGAGAGCTCAGAGCTCGTATATGACCGATTTGGGTAATGCGATGTGTGTGTGTGTGTGTGTGTGTGTGTGTGTGTGTGTGTGTGTGTGTGTGTGTGTGTTTGTGTGTGTGATTCACCATGGTCTTGGATCACGTGTTGGACTCGTGATCGACAGCCACTTCCCTTTTACGTGTTGATGATTACCTGAATTACTGTAATTTAATCATTTTGTACAGTGATGGCAACGGTGGACACCGCCGTAACGGTAGATGGTAATGGTTGGAAGTAACGCAACGGTTGGAGGTAGTGTAACGGTCGGAAGGAGTAACGGTCGAAAGAAATAACGGTAGGAAGGATTGCAATGAAGTTTGTAACGGTCGAAGTACTGTAACGGTCGAAGTACTGTAACGGTCGAAGTACTGCAACGGTCGAAGTACTGCAACGGTCGAAGTACTGCAACGGTCGAAGTACTGCAACGGTCTTAGTACTGCAACGGTCGAAGTACTGCAACGGTCGAAGTACTGCAACGGTCGAAGTACTGCAACGGCCGACGTACTGTAACGGCCGAAGTACTGTAACGGCCGAAGTACTGTAACGGCCGAAGTACTGTAACGGTTGAAGTATTGTAAAGGTTGAAGTATTGTAAAAGTTGAAGTACTGTAACGGTTGAAGTACTGTAACGGTTGAAGTACTGTAACGGTTGAAGTACTGTAACGGTTGAAGTACTGTAACGATTGAAGTATTGTAACGGTTGGCGATTGAGTTGCCAGTGAGGTTGAAGACGATAGATAAAATATAACATTTTTGTGATAACAATACCGAATTGTAGTCATTCAAATCCAACTTTATCAAGTGTTGTCATTGAGATCAATTACTGCAATCAACACTTCTAAACTGAGGACAATTGTTGGCAGTGCAATGAATTTTGTGTTCGGTGTTGTCACTCACGTTATCAGAATCCCCATGATGCCAATGTGCAATAATACCAACACATTGTTCACAAGGTTGACATAACAAACAAATGGATAATAAATCAATAATAATAATAAAAACATTGTCCTGACAACACAAATAGGTTTGTTGTCAGAAAGGAAAAACATATTGTTGGTAAAGTCTGGCTATGTTGGTAGCTGCCGAGACTGTTATATTTCCAGCCTTGGTAGGGAAGACTTACAAGGGCAAACACAAATTCTAAATAAATCTTTCTTGCATACGTCCCTTTAAGTGGGACGGTGTCAGTGGGTGACTCTGGCGTCTTAGTGGGTCTCCGTGTTAGTGTGTCTCCGTGTGTGCGTCTGTGTGTGAGTGTGTGTGTGTGCGTGTGTGCGTGTGCGTTCGTGTGCGTGCGTTCGTGTGTGTGTGCGTTCGTGTGTGTGTGCGTTCGTGTGTGCGCGTTCGTGTGTGCGCGTTCGTGTGTGCGCGTTCGTGTGTGTGCGTTCGTGTGTGTGCGTTCGTGTGTGTGCGTTCGTGTGTGCGCGTTCGTGTGTGTGCGTTCGTGTGTGTGCGTTCGTGTGTGTGCGTTCGTGTGTGCGCGTTCGTGTGCGCCCGTTCGTGTGCGTGCGTTCGTGTGTGCGCGTTCGTGTGTGCGCGTTCGTGTGCGCGCGTTCGTGTGTGTGCGTTCGTGTGTGTGCGTTCGTGTATGTGCGTTCGTGTGTGTGCGTTCGTGTGTGTGCGTTCGTGTGTGCGCGTTCGTGTGTGCGCGTTCGTGTGTGCGCGTTCGTGTGTGCGCGTTCGTGTGTGTGCGTTCGTGTGCGCGCGTTCGTGTGTGTGCGTTCGTGTGCGCGCGTTCGTGTGCGCGCGTTCGTGTATGTGCGTTCGTGTGTGCGCGTTCGTGTGTGCGCGTTCGTGTGTGCGCGTTCGTGTGTGTGCGTTCGTGTGCGTGCGTTCGTGTGCGTGCGTGTGTGTTCGTGTGTGTTCGTGTGTGTGTGTGTGTGTGTGCGCGTGTGCGTGTGTACACCTTTATGTATGTCTATTTATATCTGTGTACAAGTAAATGTATGTGTATACATGAATGTACTGTATGTGTATACGTGTATGTGTATACGCGTATGTGTATGCATATATGTCTATGCGTGTGTGTGTATGCGTGTATGTGTGTACATGTGTGTATGTATTATTGTATGTATGCATTCGTGTATGTATGTGTATATGGGTTCGTACATGTATTGTACATACATATGTATGCGTGTGAACACTGCCAGTGTTTCACAGAGCCTTACAATGTTCCTAAGTGTGTCACTTGGGAGTATGTGTACATTTACACATAACACTGCATCTCCATGTGCGCATCACAGTATGTCACTGTCACCGTGTCCTTCAGTGCCACAGTGCCATTCAGAATGCTTGTCCGTTATTATATTATATATATATATATATATATATATATATAAACATGTAACGTTCATGTGTGTACAGATGTATACACGTTCG
>NC_134778.1:2036861-2046861 GCF_046742065.1 Oratosquilla oratoria
AACCCAGTTCAATTCAGGGCTCCCTGAACCAATAAAACGTTCAACATAAAAACTAGTGTCAGGAAACAAACCCAATCTATTTTTTCGCACTTATCAATGACCAGAAAAAATGTACAAATAAAATGTCCATAAACGACTTTTGGTAAAACTTGATAGAAGTTCCAAACTACAGATGATAAAGCGTCTGGGAGGGGGTGGGGGGGGGGAGAATTCTAGAGCCTTCTTCCCCTCTTTCCACCCCCCTACCTCTTACCGCTACCTCTCCCCGCTACCTTCTCCTTCCTCCCCCTTACCTCCTCCCTCCTACCTCCTCTCACTACCTCCTCCCTCCTACCTCCTCTCACTACCTCCTCCCTCCTACCTCCTCTCACTACCTCCTCCCTCCTACCTCCTCCCTCCTCCCACCCCTACCTCCTCCCTTGTAGCCAATTTAATCCCTAGTATTTGCAAGTCCCGTCCTTCGGCAAGTCCGACGCCCTGCGTTTCCCCGTTCTCAAGTTCGGCGCCCGGGCGTTTGCGAACGCAGCGCCCCTTTGCCACCCCTACCGGCGCCCTCTTGCACGCTCATCGCCCTGTTGCAGCCCAGTTCCCTGCCCTGTTGCAAGCAGCCACTCGTTCTCCTTAATTAGGAACTCCCACGTTCCCTCCTCCTTCTCTAGTTCCGACCCTCCCCCTCCCCCCCCTCCCGTGCCAGTGACAACTTAATTGGCTCCGCGGTGCCACAATGGACGGTTTAACCGTCAATGCCATTGATTCCTCCACCGTCTTTGCCGCTCTCATGCAAGCGGTCTCTCACAAGGTCTCTGCAACTAACTGGACTCCGTGAGACTTTAAGCAAGGTCTCACGACGTGAGAGAGACTTGTCTCACGGTAGCGGTGAGTATAAAGTCTCATTGAGCAATTAGACTCCCCCCCTCTCTCTGCCTCTGCCTCTGCCTCCTTCCCCTCCTCCTCCTCCTCTCCCCCCACCATTTACAGATTTTACGCCTCGTCATACTTGTTACGTTTTACCGTTTGGCCGTGGCTCCTGAGCACTTACTACCAGGGCGGTTGGTTTTGCCTTCAGAAGTGACCACACCGGTCTTCGGACGCGGTAAATGTAATACTTTGCCGCTAATACATACAATTCTTGACATGACCTCAGGTCATTACAGTCTCTGTTGTGACTGCCAGTTGCCAGACTGACGCTGCTGGCATTGCCGGTGGCAACACCTCCAGGGCCAACTCTGCCAACAAACAATACCTCCCACCACCAACTCGAACTTCCCCACCACCATCATTACCACCATCATCACCACAATGAACTCCGGTACCAACCATCACCAACATTGCCACAATCACCAACTACGACTACAGTGTATCAAAATCCATGTGAACAAGTTGTATAGACACGGTAAAGGAAACATGGACTGGAGGTGAAGCTTTTATTCCTGACGTTTCGTCTTTGAGAAAGTCGATAGACGAAACGTCAGGAATAAAAGCTTCACCTCCAGTCCATGTTTCCTTTACCGTGTCTATACAGTGTATTATTTACATTTTGAGTCAACGTCACTCCCATCAACCAACGCCGCCTGCCACCACTACCAATGCCTCCTTCGTTAGCTTCTTTTCTCTAACGCAAGTTCCGCCTCATGCATATTGCACCTTCAGCCTTCTCCATTACTCACCCTCTCCGCCTCAGCCTCCTCTTCCACCTCCTCCTCTTCCTCCTCTACCTCCTCCTCTTCCACCTCCTCCTCTTCCACCTCCTCTTCCTCCTCCTCCTCCACCACCACCTCCTCCTCCTCCTCCTCCTGCCCGGCCTCTTCCCCACATTAGTCTCCTCTTTACTTTCTCATCCTTCTCTATTCCTCTTCCTCCACCTCCCTTCTTTCTCATTCACCCTCCTCTTCCTCCTCCCCCTCCCCCTCTTTCTTATCCTTATCTTTATCCTTATCCTTCTTATTCCTCCTTATTCCATTCTTTCTCCTCCTCGCTCCTCCTCCTCCTCCTCCTCCCCTTCCCATCCCCACCCTCTCCTTCTCCCACTTCTATTCCTCCTCCTCCTCCTCCTCCCCTTCTTCCTCCTTTCTCCTCCTCCTCCTCCTCCCCCTCCCCTTCCCATCCCCTCCCTCTCCTTATCACCCGTATAATGGTCGAGCTCTTACTACCGACCCGGCTCCCTATCCGTTCGAGTCCCGACACTCCCTCTCAGCTCACCCCTTGTAGCTCCTAACCCTAGCCGCCCTCTCCTCTCCCCCTATCCCTCCACCCTTTCTAACCTCTCAAACCGTTTTCGTTCCCTTTTACGTCATGTATCTTTAGTCTTCAGTTTTCCATTTATGTCCTCAATCCTATTCTCAGAATTTATTTCTATTCAATTTTCATTATTCAATTCTAACCTCTGGCAACACTCCCTACCCCTTCCCACCCCTCCCTCACCCCTTCTTCGGCCTCTAACCCACTCCCAAACCCACTCCCTAACCTACTCCCTCACCCATCACCCATCCCATACTCACCTATCACCTTCCCCTATCCCTCCCTCGCCCCATCCTCACCCCCTCACCCACCCCTCCCTACATCCGCTCCTCCTCAGCGGGAGACGTGATGTGAGCATCGGTCCACTTTATTGTCGCACTCCACAAGATACGGTGGTGGGGTGGCATCACTTTTCACTGCCTCCCCGACCACCCACCACCCCCACCCCAACCCCAACCCACACCCCCGCCCTTGTCCACGTCTCCCCTCGCAGGGGCAGGGGCAGGCCCGTCAGAAGGAGGAGTCTGTCGAGGAGGAAGGACGTGGCCTTCGAAGCTTCAAATGTCGCTTCCGATAACACCATCCCCTACCCCACTCTCCATCCCACGATAAAAAAAATAATAATAATGATAATGATAAATAAACAAGTAAAAGAAAAATAAACATAAATAAAATAAATAGTAAAATAATCAAATAAATAAAAAAAATAAAAAATAAATAAAAAATAAAATTACTAAAATAAAATCAATAAAATCAATAAAATAGATAAATATCAATATATGAACATAAAATTCCCACAAAATACCCTCCCACACCCTACCCCTGATATATCCCCCCCCACCCCTCATCCCTCTCCGATACCTACTTTGCATGATGAACCATGAAGCCGGCGAAAAACAAAAGGGGGCCCCCAAAAATCGCTTACCATAAACACAATAGAGAGCAGACAATCCCCCCCCCACCGCGACCCTCCCCCCACTCCTCACTCCCCCCCTGCCAGTCAAACTCCAACCTTCCAACGATGGAACAAGATCAAGACCACGGATGGGAAACCGCCGTGACTAATCACAAGAGTGAACTTTGGAGGTTTGGAGGTGGGGAAAGAGGGGAGCTAGTAATAACTCAAAATGTTGAACAGGAATCTCCAAAGAGAGGTGCGGACAGAAACTCCAAGTCAAAGTCCTAGGGGAATTATAAAAAAAAAAAAAAAAAAAAAATGAAGCTAGTAAAACTTTCCAAAGTTAGGTAGAGAGGATGGGGATGGGAGTAAATACAATTGCCTATAATATAAATAATGATAATAATAATACAATAAATAAACAGACAAAAATGTGGGCTGGGGCAAGAACCTAAACTGGGAAGAAACCTGAAGCCATGACCTTTCCTCTCCTCTTCATGAATCTCCAATTAATTTCTTTCAATTGACAACACTCACATTCTAAATACTTATTGAAGTACTCTCAGCCACTTTCCCCGAGCTTTCGTTATCAGATGAGAGTTCTCTAGACGCCCTTCAAGAATATTGGCATTAATTCAATATACTGCCAATATGTATTGTACATGTTAGACCCTCTCCGGCAACGCCTAAACTGCGCAATTAAATTCCACTTTTTTCTTTTTTTTATCTCCTCCGAACTCTCTCCTCGTGGTCCAATTTTAGAGGACAAACAGAATAAAACAAAAACAAAAATAAAATCTCAAATTGTTCAGTTTCTTACATCAATCGCCTCTTTCATTGTATAATTAAACACCTTTGGCGGTTTCCCACACGAACTCACGTCCGCCACCCCTTCTTCTTCCTCCTCCTCCTCCTCCTCCCCACCTACACTCTTCGGGTCGTTTCCTTGTCCCTCCCCTCGTCCTCGTCCCTCCCCTCGTCCTCGTCCCTCCCCTCGTCCTCGTCCCTCCCCTCGTCCTCGTCCCTCCCCTCGTCCTCGTCCCTCCCCTCGTCCTCGTTCCTCCCCTCGTCCTCGTTCCTCCCCTCGTCCTCGTTCCTCCCCTCGTCCTCGTTCCTCCCCTCGTCCTCGTCTCTCATCCTCGTCCTCGTCTCTCATCCTCGTCCCTCCCCCTCGTCCTCGTCCCACCCCTCGTCCACGTCCTCGCCCCCCGTCCTCGTCCTCGCCCCTCCCCCTCGTTCTCGTCCTCGCCCCTCCCCCTCGTCCTCGTCCTAATCTTCCTTCGCCTTCGCTTCCACCTCCTCCCGCATCTTCCTCCTCTCCCTTGGTTTCCCTCGATTCCCCACTTTGATCTTCTCCCCCTTCCCCAACCTCTACCCCTTCCACGTCCGTCCCTCCCTCCCACTAACCCTTTCCCGTCCCTCCCTCACTCCACTCTTTCTCCTCCACCCCTTCCTATTCACCCCCCACGGCTCCTTCCACATCCCTCCTTCCTTCCCTTCCACCCAATCCCCCCCAGCCTCGTCGCTCCCCACTTCCGCTCCCTCATCTTTCAGACTTAGAGCCACAATTCCCGCGTTATTTCCCTTGGGCTCGAAGGCTCCCTATCTCATCCTCTCTCGTGTCAGGGAGCTTGATCCCATTTGCTCCCAGAGATATCAAACTGGGAGGAGTTTGATACTCCCATTTCGAGGGATTGTGTACACGACCCCGTTATCATGTGATCTACGAGCATAGGGCTTCCGTACTCCCATCCCTCTTCTCCCTCAAATCCCATATCAAAGGGTAAACGGTTAATTATTTGTCCCGTCCCTGATCCCAAATCAACTCCTGATGATCCCTCTCCCACCTCCCCCTCTTCCACCTCCCCCTCTTCCCTCTCCCACCTCTCCCTCTCCCACCTCTCCCTCTCCCACCTCTCCCTCTCCCACCTCTCCCTCTCCCACCTCTCCCTCTCCCACCTCTCCCTCTCCCACCTCTCCCTCTCCCACCTCTCCCTCTCCCACCTCTTCCTCTCCCACCTCTTCCTCTCCCACCTCTCCCTTTCCCACCTCCCCCTCTCCCACCTCTCCTTCTTTCACCTCGAACCAAACTCGAACCGGTCTAACTGACCTCGAACCAAATTCAAACCGACCTCGAACCGGGCTCGAGCCAAACAAACCAAATTCGAACCAAACTCGAACCAAACTCGAACCGGCCTCGAACCAAACACGGAACCAAACTCGAACCGGCCTCGAATCAAACTCGAACCGAACTCAAACCGGTCTCGAATCGGCCTTGAATACTTCGACTTCTGGCCTGACCCCACCCTCTTCCTCCTCCTCCTCCTCCTCCCCACCTCTACTCACCATCCCCTTGCCACTTTCCTCACATGTTACGCCGTTTACATCCGTTGTTATCGTTGATGAAACAACATTCAGTGTTAGAAACAGCCGCAGTTATTGTATCTCGTTATTCCAGCCTCGTTGTTTCAGGTTGAAAGCATTTCCTGGACTTTACGATCAAAACTTGACGCTGTTGCCGCGACCGGTACCCACTCCACTCGGTGGTACCGGATCTCCGGTAACACTGGAAGATCCAACGGTACCGGGAGATCCACTGGCTTCATTCATACCAATTGCATTAGGGCTTCCGGTATCCCTTGGGCTCCCAGCAGTACCGGGAAGACCACCAGGTACCGGTAATACCAGTACTCCCGGTGGTGCCTTTAGTACCGGAAGGAAACTAGTACCGAAGCCATCTTGGCAATCGCTGGGGTTCTGACGTACTGACAATAGTGTTACGTCACACTTTGGCGACGGAATCTACCAAAGGCTTCTTCTGGCGCACACAAACCCACTCGTCACGTTCACAAACCAGCGTCGTCACTACGCGCAACTGTTCAAAAGAGCAAACATTGGTCAGGGCTGAACGATGCTTCCAGTTCACCACTGGAAACGGAAGAACGTTAATTGGCCGAGGACAAGGATCTTCATAGCGACAGAGGCGGTCGTCATGGTAACAGGAGTCTCGTAGCAACAAAAATGTCCTCTGGGTTCCGTTGCTCGACGGGGATGGTGCCACAAGGAAGGTAGGGACGATTTTATTCATCAAGATAGTTCCCTTCAAGATGTCTCTATAGTCACCACCGATTTTTTCCCTTCCCCCACCCCCAAATCGGCCTCCTCCTCCTCCTCCTCCTCCTTCTCTTCCTCTTCCTCTTCCTCTGGCTGGGGTTTGGACAATCAGTCAACGTATTACTCCTATCTACCCCTTTTCTCCTCCTCCTCCTCCCTAACCTCCTCCTCCTCACCTCTTACTCCCCCACCTCCTCCACCTTTCCTCCTCCCCTTCCTACTCCCCAATGATTCAACAAAAACGCCCCCACTATAATGACAACAGACCTTCCCCTTCTCACCGGTAACCTACCATTCCACTCCCCCCCTCCTCCCCCACCCCCCACCCCAGATCTCCCCCCAACACGATTCATCCTGGACACACACACACACAAAAAAAAAAAAAAAAAAAAAAAGACGTATTGGCACGGTGACAGAACCTGCGAGTCGAAAAAAAAAAAAAAACCGCATCAACTCCTCCTCCCCCCACACTGTGGGTGTCCGGGCCCACGCGTGGGTAAAGTTACCCCGAGGGCGCGAAGATGAGAGCCAGGAAGGTGAGTGGGGTGGAGGTAGGGAAACCGATCTTGTTGTTATTCGACCCCGTTGCTGAGTAGCAAGTGCTGTCAGCTCGTTTCTCCCGAAGTCAGCACTCTTGGGCAAGAGTTGATCGCCGGGCTCTTGAGGACTTTTTCATAGGGGCCCAGCATCCTAAAGCTAATAGTGTCATTTCTAGATTTTTTTTCCACCAGGGAAGGGGAATTTTGGTCATAAAGGCAAATTCTGGACAAATGGGTCTTACTGGCCGAATAAAAGCGCCACGATTCGGAAAAAATATTCAAGTTTCAATGTTGAAATGTTTAGGTATGCGTTAGTGGGTACACGTTAACCTGACCCATTAAAAATGTCTGTCTGGTGTTACCTGGCAACTCGCAGATATGTTATAATTGCTGCTTACCCTCGCCAATAATCCAGTTTTAATTTCCTGCAAGCTATATCTTTTTCTAAAAACAGAAAATTACAACTGAAAATTACACGTTTTTCTCATGTAGATCGCACGAGTGGGTCAGGTTGGAATGTCCACAGGGCGTGTGTATGTACAGCTCCATGCAAGAGCTTTGAATTAATCTATTTTCAGATACGCATATTTTTCTTTTCTAAATATTTATTTTTGTACCAAGATGTACATTTTCGTTTTCACGAAAACGCACCATAGTAGGTAAAGTTACATATATACGATATAAACCCGTTTAATGTTTTTAAAATTAGTTACATACATCTACCTACGCGCACACACATGTACACACGTACGAGCATTTACGTTCACGTGTACACACACTCCCACACCGTCCCTCTTCTATATTTATGCACACACACGTTCCCGGATTCGCGAAGAGACTACGCGTATACACTAAGACAATGACCTCAAATTCGCATCCCAAGTGTGACTTCAGGGACGTGACACTAGAGCGTCGTGTTATTGACATGAGATCAAGGACGTGATGAGGTAGAAGACGCTCCTCAGTTCAGGGGCGGCGGCGAGGAGGAGGAGGAGGAGGAGGAGGAGGAGGAGGAAGAGAAGGAGGAAGAGAAGGAGGAAGGGACGGAAGAGGAGTAGGAGGAGGAAGAGGAGGAAGAGGAGGAGGAAGAGGAGGAAGAGGAAGAGGAGGAAGAGGAGGAAGAGGAGGAAGAGGAGGAGGAAGAGGAAGAGGAGGAGGAGGAGGAAGAGGAGGAAGAGGAGGAGGAAGAGGAAGAGGAGGAGGAAGAGGAGGAGGAGGAAGAGGAGGAGGAAGAGGAGGAGGAGGAAGAGGAGGAGGAGGAAGAGGAGGAGGTGGAAGAGGAGGAGGAGGTGGAAGAGGAGGAGGTGGAAGAGGAGGAGGAGGAGGTGGAAGAGGAGGAGGTGGAAGAGGAGGAGGAGGAGGAAGAGGAGGTGGAGGACCCGGTTCGCATTAATGACTTCGTGACAAGGAGGAGGACGAGCCTTGTTCAAACACAAGGTCTGATAACTCAACAGGTCCCACACAATCCCTTCATCCCTGAGATCTACGTTATAGATTTATTTATGAACGATAATAGAATGTTCTTCGAAGAACATGCTCAGAGATCATATTAGGAGAACATGCTCCTGAGAACATACTCGTGAGGAAATGCTCGGAGAACATGAGGCACGATCACGCCACTGCGAGCATCAATGATGAGAACTTAGAGGCCCTGGTAGGGTACTTTGGTAGTTTTCGTGCATTGCTATTTATTTTGCATTCATTTGTTTACCCATTCGTTTTATTTGTTTGTTTATTCATTTATCTCTTTATCCGATCTATTTATTTCATCTGAATTTGTTTATTAATCTTTATCTATCTTATTTTTACTTATTTTATATATATTTTTTCTTTTCTCGTGAAAATGAAATTTCACCATTCCGACCGGTTCGGACACAGAGGCGTATTGATGCCATATACATTATCGATGAGAGATGGAGAATGTATTGAGAAATCCGATACTTGTCAGGGCGAGGGTGTGGGTGGGTAGGTTAAGGGCGAATGTAAGAGGAAGGACGAGGCTAGAAGAGGGGGAGGAAGGGGAGAAGGTGGGGAGGAAGGGGAGAAGGTGGTGCGGGGGGGGGAGACAGAAGGCTTGCTTGGAGCATCTCCAGTATCTTGCTGAAGGACCGGGGATGAGAGGGGGAAGGGATGGGGGGGAATAAGGGAGGGGGAGATTGAGGGAGGGGGAGAGGATGGGATGGGACGGGAGGGGAGGATAAGGAGATGGTATGAGAGGACAAGGGAAAGGGACGGTGGAAGGAGTTTAAAGAGTGGAAGAGTTTGTTGGTGAGGGTGGGAGAGAGAAGTTAGGTGGTCATCAGGGTGGGCGAGTTGGCGAAACCAGGGAGGGAGGGAGGGGAAGTGCCTCTGCCGTCGATTTGTCCCATGGGTACCCCCCTCCCCCCTTGTGGGAGGGGTAGGTGGTGGTATTAGGGGTACGGGCGAGGGGCAGAGGCAGCGAGGGGGAACAAGGGGAACGAGGGAAACGGGGACAGGGACGGAGAGACGAATGTATCGCTAATGAAAGGGAAAATTAATGAAGATACCCAATGGCTTTGCACGCGTGTGTACGCCCAGTGTGTATGTGTGTGTGTGTGTGTGTGTGTGTGTGTGTGTGTGTGTGTGTGTGTGTGTGTGTGTGTGTGTGTGTGTGTGTGTGTGTGTGTGTGTGTGTGAGTCTGTGTGTGTATACGCATAAAATTCGTGGAAGGGCGTGTGGTTCCTCATGCATATGCGACAATGCACATTGGGAACAAATGAAAACAAGTGAAACTAGAGCTTCGAAGACGAAAAAGAACTCGTTTGATGCAAGCAGGCCACAAGGTCCTCAGGATATAGTTACCTGGTGGACCCGAAACGGGGCCCAGAGTGACCCAAGACGCCCCAGAGCGACCTAGGACGACCCAGAGCGACCCAAACCGGGGCCCCAGAGCGACTCAATCCGGGGCACCCAAAGAACCCAAAACTGGCCCCAGACGAAAGAAACTGGGGCCGCAAGACAACCGTGTGGTTCCCGAAGAGCGACCATGGAACCCCCGAGGAGCGACCGACTTCGAGAGAATCGAGACCAGTGAAGTGGGTAGCGAGCTCGACTCAGTTGGGAGGACCCCGGATGGGATTCTTGCGAAGGTCGCGCCGCCGCCGCCGCCATGGAGGGAGGGGGGGGGGGGAGACCCTCGGGTGAGTCACGGTCGTTGGAACTCTCTCCCAAAGAGACTTCGATCGTTTG
>NC_134778.1:2051861-2054361 GCF_046742065.1 Oratosquilla oratoria
AGGGGGGAGAGGGGAGGGGGAGAGGGGGGAGAGGGGGAGAGGGGGAGAGAGAGGTGAAACTCCTCCCTTTACTTGGATGGAGGCCATTCTTCTTCCATGCATGGAAGAGCCAGTTTCCGCTCCACATTAAGCGGCGATTTAGGGGTCCGCTCCTAAAATCTCCCCGAACCGCGATAATGGGGTCATATTGTGTTTACGAGTTTATTATTATATCATTTGTTTATTGCATATTATACGTTGTATGTTATCCATCATTATATCGTTGGTTTGTTATATTCAATATTTCTATAAAATGCACATTATACATTGCATTACTTAGTGTAATTTTGTATTGCATTTTATTTGGTTATATCCATTGACCTTAGTATTATACTGCGTTCCATATTTTGTGTTGTGTCATACTGAATTAAGTTACATTTTAAGTATATCATATACATATACATATATATATATATATATATATATATATATATATACAATATATATATTATATATATATATATATATATACATATATATACATATATACACATGTTATGTGCGTGTGTGTTTGTATATATATTATATATATATATATATATACAATATACATATTTACACATGTTATGTGCGTGTGTGTTTGTATATATATTATATATATATATATATATATATATATATATACAATATACATATTTACACATGTTATGTGCGTGTGTGTTTGTATATATATTATATTTATATATATATATATATATATATATATATATATATATATGTATATATATATATATGTAGAGACATTGGGACAAATTATGGGAAAGGTGGAGGGGGAAACACGGGTCTTTATCTGATTATCGAGTTTATTCCTGACAAGTTTCGCTTACAATATCGTCTTCAGAGGAAGCTATTGTAAGCGAAACCGGTCAGGAATAAACTCGATAACCAGAAAAAGACCTGTGTTTCCCCCTCCACCTTTCCCATAATATATATATATATATATATATATATATATATATATATATATATATATATATATATATATATATATACTATATATATATATATAACACATACACACTCGTAGCAGGTGTTGTCTGAGTTATATAGATGTTAGGACCCAGACGTTCCCCCCACCCTGTGGTATCGGCCGAACGCCCGGCTGGCACGGCCCCTGCCAGATTGCTCAAGTGGCCTGCGGAGTGTACAGTAGACGGAGAGACACGGAGGATGAGAGAGTGAGCGAGTGAGTGGAGGGTGGTAGTGGGTGAGTGCGAGTGAGGGAATGACTGGGTGAGTGTGAGCGTGGGAGAATGGGTGGGTAAGAGTGAGCGTGTGAGAATGGGTGGGTAAGAGTGGATGGGTGAGCCAGTGTGTGAAAGTGGGAGTGAAAAATGGGCACATCTCAATGAACCTTTGGTCAACCTTTTAATTTTGTCGTTTCTTCCGGCTGCCGCCAAACGTTTTTATTCAGTTAATAAGGAACACCATCCTCTCCTCGGTAGAAAAAAAAAAATACCCCAATCATAGTTGAAATGTGTAATTTTTTTTAATAAATCCTAAGGGCAGGGTAGGATTTTTGCAATTGATCGTACAAACGATGAAGAGCAAGGCTGATTTTTTTATTTTTCTATTTTTATTTTTTACAAGATTCTGATCTTGAGAAGAGTTTTTGAAGATTTCGAAAAGGACCAAGATGGCGATGCCTATTTTTAAATCAGATTTTGATATTGAAGAGAGATTTTGAGAATTTCGAAAAAGATAGAGGCTGCACCGTGTCTTTTCTTTCTTTTAATCTTCGGATTTTAATTTTGAGAAGAGATTTCGAAGATTTTGCGCTTTTTCGAGTTCCTCCGTTTTCCGGTTCCGTCAAGAATTGACCGAGAGTTGATGGAAGAGGGCCCTCAACCAGAAAAGTGGAAGGATTCCAACCAGTTATCGTGATTGATGGAAGGTTGATGATGGAGTTTTGTGCGGAGGAAAGATCTCCCCCCCCCCCCCCGAAAGAAAGACACAAATGGCGATGGGCAAAGGCAGTCGAAGTACAGTTGCTTCCACTTTAAGAATCACAGTGGACGGAGTTTCCCAGTTGAAGGTCGTACAAGAAGCTTATGGATTTATCTCGTCAGTGTACAGCGTAACCGAGATTTATTTAGCATTTAGAAAAAAGATAGCTAGAACACAGCATAAACGGGATTATTAAGCATTTAGAAAAAATTAATTAGCTAGTACACTGCATAACCGAGATTGTTAAGACTTTTCATTTGGAAAAGACATTAATTAATTAACGAATTTCTCCGAAGAATGCGTGCGTGGCAACCTCTTTTCATCCATTCAAGAAAATGACCTGACTAAGCTAAATACTACACAAGAAAACATTACACGAGAACTGTAGCGTGGGCCAAAGCTTTTGCACGTGACTGTACTTCACAACTAAACATATATTCACATAATCTATTTCAACAAAGTACTATACAACTTTCGTTTGATTGTGCAGTTAGATTCATATGTTCACCAGGTA
>NC_134778.1:2061861-2069361 GCF_046742065.1 Oratosquilla oratoria
ATAAGTGCCTCCTTACAAAAAATAATGTAAACATACACATCGTCCTGTATGTATATATGTATACACGTACATACTGTATGTATATACTTATGTATGTATGTATGTATGTATGTATGTGTGTTGTGTGTGTGTGTATATGTGTGTGTATGTATTTTTTGTATGTATGTATATATCCACACATGAAAAATGGGCTTGTTTAAGGAAGAGGAGGGGAAAAGTGAGAGAGGGAGAGGAGAAAGACGAGAGAATAGGAAAGAGTACTTCGTAACAAGAGCGACAGTGAAGAGCCGAGGTAGAGAATGAGCGACGACGAGGGCAACATAAAGTAAGGGAGAAAGGAGAACAATTCGTGAGAGGGGAAGCAGAAGACGAGGGGAAACGAGGACCAGGAGGGATGAAGGAGAATTAAAAGGAGAAGAGGGATTAGCAAGCACAAGAATAGCCAGAAGAGGAGGTGGAGGGGAGGAGGTGGAGGGGAGAGGGGAGGGGAGGTCGGTAGGGGACGGGGGAGGACGTGGGGGTGGGACTGGAGGGGAGAGGACGGGAGGAGACGGGAAGAGGTGGGAGGGAACGGAATGGGACGGGACGAGACGGGACGGGACGAGACGGGACGGGACGGGACGGGACGGGACGGGACAGCACAGGACGGGACAGGACGGGACAGAACGGGACGGGACAGGACGAGACAGGATGGGACGGGAGTGGAGAAGGGAAGGTGGGAAACAAAATTGGATATCTATGAGATAAAAGAAAGCAAGGATGCTGGATGATGAAATGGAAAGGGAGGAAATATTTGGAGATGCGGAAAATGTGGGTAAAGTTGAACAATGATCATGTGGGAGGTGCATGTGGGGCATAAGAAAAGGTATGTGGTGTATGGCTGACGCATGGTTGGCGCATGTTGATGCATGGATGATGCATGGATGGTGCATGAGAAAAGGTATGTGGTGTATGGCTGACGCATGGTTGGCGCATGTTGATGCATGGATGATGCATGGATGGTGCATGAGAAAAGGTATGTGGTGTATGGCTGACGCATGGTTGGCGCATGATGATGCATGGGTGATGCATGGATGGTGCATGACTAAGCACGAGATATTTTGGAAAAAATTGAAGAAAGCTGTGGGGGAGAAAGGGGTACTTACCGTATCCCATGGCACAAGTCTGCTGCTGCAGAAACAAACGAAAAACGTACCTGAAAAGAAGAAGAAAAAAAGTAAATTTCGGTCTTCTGTATTTCCCTTTTCTTCTTTCAAGTTCTTTACAAAACGACATTTAAGAGCAAAGGAGAACGGAAAAGCAACACTGCAGCGGACTCTTAAGTGGCTATTCTGTTTAATTGTTTCTACTTTAACGTAAAAAAGGGGGCTTGACGGAAACATGCGAAAGTAATTAGTGGCAGCCTGGACCCCTTCCCTTCCTCTCCCCCTTCCTCCTTCCAGTCCCCTTCCCTTTCTTACAGCTCCCGCGTCCAGGATCCTTCCATTTGCCTTCCAGACCTCTTTCCAGTACGAATGCAGAACCTTAGACCCTTTTCTTGTTCGAATATGGAAACTTGAACGTAGACACTTTCCTTTACTCATCTTTCATAGCTCAAGTAAAACTATTCTGTTCAGGCAAAATCCTCCCCTCTCACAGCCTTTCTTCCCCGCTCTCACCAACCCCACAACCCCGCTCACGTAAAGCTTTTTTGGACTAGGGAGACGAGAACCTTCTCGGACACATATTCAGGAGATTTTCCTGGATCAATGTTTATATCTGGTCCGCCTCTTAGTTAAAAAAAAAATATATAAACCCGAACTTAAGACATTTGTCTTCCAGTGGATGTTCAGACGTTTGCATCGTGTCCTAGTGTACACACACGAGAACTGGATGCTGCATAACCAGAAGTCTGGTGTAACTGAACAATTAACTTGGTCAGTTTGGGTGCCGGTAACAAGGACAAAACCAGTGCAAAACCGGACCCAAAACCAGACCCAAAACCTGATCCAAAACCAGGACAAAACCAGACCCAAAACCAGACCAAAAACCTGATCCAAAACCTGGACAAAACCAGACCAAAAACCTGATCTAAAACCAGGACAAAACCAGACCAAAAACCTGATCTAAAACCAGGACAAAACCAGAACAAAAACCTGATCCAAAACCAGGACAAAACCAGACCAAACACCTGATCCAAAACCAGGACAAAACCAGACCACAACAGACATATTCTCAATCTTGGATATTTCATCCTTTACGTTCCTGGATAGAGACTGGTCAGTCGCATTTGGACGAAAAGTAGCTCGTCATCGTTCCAAATTTCCTTTTCATATGGATGCCTGCATTTCGCTATGATGTTGAACCCAACAGATCAAAATTTAGTTCTAAAGAACCGAAGACAGGCTCTAACGAACTTACTACAGAAACCTTTAAAACTCCCTTTCCTTCAGGTAACACACTCCAAAGACTTTGTTCTGGTTGCCGGTAATTTAGTCAAAAATAGGACCCCCATCCCTCACTCCTCACCTCCTTGGTCTCTCAGCTGAGTCTCCTTCGGTCGGTCTCTCGTTACAATCGGTCTCTCCCTCCTTTCCCTCCTCCTTCCGCCTCGTTCCTCCAAGTTTCGCGGTTCTTTCTTCTCACGTCCGACGAGGGCTTAAACTTCTGAATCCCGTCACCAGAAGGAATTGTTATTCTTTTCCACTCCTGAAGACCTTCTGGATCTTCTCGGACACGATAAAACCCCCCCTTACCCTCTCCCCATTCCCCCTCCTCGCCCACCTCCTTTCTCTCACCCCCGCTCCCTTGAAAAAAAGCTGCTGTTCTTTTCTTATCTCGCACCTCTGCGCTCTCTCTGTTGATGTGGCACGGTAGGCTTGGATTCCGACTCGTGAGTACAAAGGCTTCTAGTTTGTCGTGGGGATGGGGCGATGTCAGACTGCCGAGGTCAGGGTTAAACGTCTCTTCGCCTTTACTGTACATGTACGTTCACTAAAACGTATTTTTATTTCAGTGGCCTTACCGATTCACATTTTAGAGAAAGATAAGGACGTAATATTTTTGTGACATTCCTGTTTGGGTTTAAAGAGAGAGAGAGAGAGAGAAAGAGAGAGAGAGAAAGAGAGAGAGATAAAGAGACAGACAGTGAGAGACAGACAGACAGGGAGGCAGACAGGGAGGCAGACAATATATTATATATATATATATATATATATATATATATATATTCATATATATATTCATATATATATATATACATATTCATATACAGAGATACAGATACAGAGATTCAGAGAGATGGAAAAGACATATATAGAGGGAGACAAAAAGAGAGACGTATATAGAGGGAGACACAGATGCACAGAGACGCAGAGAGACAGAGGCAAAGAGAGACAGAGACAGAAACAGAGACAAAGAAAGACAGACAGGCAGGAAGGCAAATAGGCAGGCAGGCAGGCAGAAGCAGGTAGGCAGAGGCAGTCAGACAGAGGCAGACAGACAGGCAGATAAGAGACAGGCAGACAGATAGGCAGGAAGGCAAACAGGTAGGCAGAGGCAGACAGACAGAGGCAGTCAGACAGAGTCAGACAGAGGCAGTCAGAGTCAGACAGAGGCAGTCAGACAGAGGCAGACAGACAGAGGCAGACAGACAGAGGCAGACAGACAGGCAGGAAGGCAAACAGGTAGGCTGAGGTAGTCAGACAGAGGCAGACAGACAGGCAGATAGAGACAGAGATAGAGACAGACAGACAGGCAGATAGAGACAGAGACAGACAGACTGGCAGACACAGACAGACAGACGGAGACCTAAGAAACGCAGCAGAGAATGGTGGGAGAAGCTGGCCCGGGAAGCCACTGAAAACAAAAGATACGGACGAGGACAAGTCGAGGGAAACTTCTGGAACAACGTAAACGAAAATGGGAAGGAGAGAAAAGCTGGAGAAAACGGGATGCTAGGGAGACAAGAAACGGGGTCGGGGCCAAAACAGAGTCAAAGGAATGGAAGCTAAAGAAAAGACGTACGAGGAGAAACGGACTGGGTGGAGGTGTATTGGGAAGTAGAGGAGGAAGAGAAAAAGGAAGAGAAAGAAGAAGAGAAGGAAGGTGGGATTACAAAAATAAACAATAAATAAATACATAAATTAATTAGTTAAAATAAATCAATAAAGGAATAAACGAAAATAATGGAAAAAGGAAGTGGACGAAAGAAATGGAAAATGTGGAAGTGGAGTAGAGGTCAGGGAAGGTGGAAAAGCAGAAAGAGGTGAAAGAAGAGTGAGAGAGAGCGAAAAAGAGACAAAACAGAGCAACACGTAAGCAGGAAATTAGCCGCATTCTGGAAAGATCCGGTCTGATGAGCCTAGATGTGTTTTGCCCATGGAGAACCCAAAAGCAGCTACATCCGTACTCATATAATTTTCAACTTCAAAAAGTGCCCTAAAGTGTACGGACACTTCAAAATACCATTTCGGTAATTTGGTAAGAATAAACAGAAAATCGATACATATTCCAACAGGTTTTCCCCCTTACAAGGGATGTAGCCAAGTCAAGAACAAATCTACTCCCTCCCATTTCATCTTTGCATACTCCACTCCCATTCACCATCCCTCCCTCGCTCCCTCCCTCCCTCTCTTTTCGTGGCTGCTCCTGGATAACGGATCATTCCTGTATTTCGCCCACTGCCCGGGATCAGAAGCAATGTAGCAAGACACAGCGCATCCACAGCAAGGCCGCTTCATTTAATTGACGACCCTCTCTCTCCGACCTTCCATGCAGAAAAAGAGAAGACGGGGAGAAATCCCTTCGGGCTGCGTGTAAATATCATTCACACATACTCCCTCACCCTCCATCGCCCCACACATTCCCTTCCATGCATCACAGCATCATCCATAAACAACCATTCTCCACTCATCCCTGTCTTTTGTCTTCTCCCTTCCTTCCTCAACAGACATTCCCCTCTTTCCCAAAGCCCCTTTTACCCCATCTATCCATCTCATCCTTGGTCGCCCCCTCGTGTTCATCCCCTCCATCTCTGCCTTCCACACCTCTTTTACAAATCTTTATTTTATTGATTCAATTTTATATATTATATTTCCATAAAATATATTAAAAAGTAAACAAATAAATAAGTAGATAAACAGATAAGTCAACCAAATAAATCAAACGAATAAATTCTTATGCCATTAATTTCTCCCGTTTCTTCAACTTTTCCATCTTAAGAAATATATTTCGATACTTTAAGACAAATCGTCAATCAAAATCGTTGTCAACAAGACTTCATAGTAAACATTTCCAACCAGGAGGTCCTTTCCTGGTTGCCGCCTGACGATTTTATTCACTTTCGTGGCACTCCGTTGGATGCCACAACCAATACCCAGCTCCTTTCCTACCGTGTAAGAACTTTCCCTTCAGTCGACCTGCCGCCTGTCTATTCTCTTCATCTGCTCAAATACTCGAGGGTAGACTATTTCGGCACTTTTAGCGTGGCTGCCGCCAGGATGTTTCATTCATCTCCGTGGTTCCCTCTTGGTACGGAACATTGGTTGCTGTCATAGCAAGAGTACGTCTCGACCATGAAGAACATGTCATGGACCATACCTATGGCCGTTGCTACTATATGTCTCCAACATACGTCTCCAGCAGGGCAAATAGTCTTCACCTGTGACCAAGGTCATGGACTAGCTGAGGAGGGGAGGGGAGGGGGAAGATTGGGGGGAGGGAGGGAGGGAGGGAGGGAGGGAGGGAGGGAGGGGCGGGGGTATAATTCAGTTGAACACGTCCCTCGGGACCAGGTATGGGGAGGAAATTCTCATCAAAAATAAACTTTGTAGTTTCAGTTCGAAAAGGGGGAAGCGAGAATAACCTTTCCTCAAGTAAATATAAACAATACGTATTTACAAAGACTCAGAAAGGCGAGTAGGTGAGGGGAGAGGGGATTGTATAGGGATGTGTAGGAGGGAGGATGGCAAGGAGGTGAGGGGAGGGAGTGAAAGAGGGAGGGTAGAATGGAGGGAAGGGAAGGAGGGAGGGAGGGAGGGAGGTAGGAAAGGAGGAAGGGTGAGAGGGAAGGAAGGACGAATGAAGGGGAGGGAAGGGAGGGAGGAAGGGAGGTAGGAAGGGAGGGAGGGAGGTAGGAAGGGAGAGAGGGAGAGAAGGAAGAAGGGAGGGGAGGGAGGGAAGAAGGAAAGAATGCAAGTGAACAAACAGGAAAAATAGGGAATTAGAGAAACCAGGAGGAAACAAGGAGACAAAGAAAATAAGAAAGATATGTCCAAAAACAAAACCAAAAGGAAAGAAAAAGGCAAGAACATAAAATGAAGAAGACTGCAATAGACCATAAAGGCCCAAACTAGGCAATTTCATGTCCATAACCACCAATCATCCCTACCCATAAAGTTATCTAATTTTCTCTTGAAACCAATTATTTCAGCGCTCACTACATGTTCACAAGTCAATTCCACTCGTAAACTCTGTCGGTAAACCAGCTCAGGACTTACTAACACCCCAAATCCTTTTTTACATTCTGTTTTCTCTAATATGGCGTTATCGAAGCTATACCAGTTAGTTAGGTTGTGTAAACCTACATTGCACTTTGGGATATTGAAGTCCATTTGTCATTTCACCGACCATGCAACAACTCAACAAGATCCTCCTGCAGTATCCCGGCATCTTACTCCGGCCATGTTCTAATCCATTCAAACATTTTTCCTCCTGTGCCATGGGATTTCATCTTTAGTAATCTCTGGTGTAGCATCAGAAGAAAAAGGGAGGAAAAGAGGAAAAGGAGGAAAGACGAGGGTGTGGAGGAAGGGATGTGGATAGTGGAGTTGGTGAGGGATGGGAAGAGTGGTGGGACGTGGGAGAGAGTGGTGGGACGGGGGAGAGAGTAGTGGGACGGAATAGAGTGGTGGGACGGGGAGAGAGTGGTGGGACGAGAGAGACGGTGGTGGGAAGGGGGAGGTGGTGGTGGGACGGGGGAGGTGGTGGTGGGACGGGGGAGGTGGTGGTGGGACGGGGGAGGTGGTGGTGGGACGGGGGAGAAGGTGGTGGGACGGGGGAGGTGGTGGTGGGACGGGGGAGAAGGTGATTGAAGGGGAAGAGGGTGGTGGGACGGGGGAAGAGGGTGGTGGGGGGAGAGAGTGGTGGGACAGGGGAAGAGGGTGGTGGGGGGAGAGGGTGGTGGGGGAGATGGTGGTGGGACGGGGGAGAAGGTGGTGGGACGGGGGAGAAGGTGGTGGGACGGGGGAGAAGGTGGTGGGACGGGGGAGAAGGTAGTGGGACGGGGGAGGTGGTGGTGGGACGGGGGAAAGGTTGGTAAGGGGGGGAGTGGGTGGTAGGAGGGGGAGTGGGTGGTAGGAGGGGGAGAGGGTGGTGGGACGGGGGAGAGGTTGGTAAGGGGGCGAGTGGGTGGTAGGAGTGAAGAAACATGGGACATTTTAAAGAAAAAAAATCGAGGGAGTGGGAGGAAGGTCAAGGAATAAAAGTGGCAGAAAATTTCTATTTCCAATCACGATTCTC
>NC_134778.1:2074361-2094361 GCF_046742065.1 Oratosquilla oratoria
GTGTGTGTGTGTGTGCATATATGTCTACGCACATATATATCTTCATACGTATCTACATATGTTTGTATTTATATTTGTATTTATATTTGTATTTATATATGTATTTATATATGCATGCATGAATACATGCATGTAATGTTTTTTTGCGTACATACATATTTTTATGTATGCCTGCATATATATGTGTATGTTTTATTGTATGCCTGCATGTTTATGTATGCACGCATGTATGCATGCATGTATGCATGTACGCATCTGTACACGTGTGTATGCGTGTGTGCATACGCATTTACATGTGCACGTAGATGTTATGTGTACATGCACGTGTATGTGCATATTACGGATGGAGAGAGATGGATCAAGAAAAGGGAGGAGGTGCGGAGAAGGGCAAGGTGAAGGTTATCATGTGGAGTGAGGTTGTGGAGAGAGGTAGAATCTCGAGCAAAGAGTGGAGTCAGGTGGAAAGGCTGTGGATGTGGAGGAGGTGGGGCAGCAGGAGGATTGGGGGAGCGGTAGGGGGGGGGGAGGAAGAGTCGGGAGGTGGTGGAGATGGCTACTAGGGTGGAGCCAAGACGGTGGGAGGGATGTGGCGCTGGTGCAGACGAGGTGGAGAGGTCTAGAGGGAGAAGGAAACGGAGCTTGCAATGGAATGAAGAGAGTGGCGTACCAGTGCAGGGGGCCGCGCAGGGCTGGGGGGGGGGGGCTGGAGTGGGCTGGAGGAGGCTTGAGGGGCCTACCGGTGGCTTCATGTTAATGTAGATGGCTAGTGCAATTTACAGACAAGTTCAGAATGTTGACTTTTCTGAACATGAAACTTGCACAAATACAAAAGTTGGTTTATGAAATCACCCTGGGACAATTGCGAAGAAAAATAGATGAACAAACAACAAAAACCACGCTCAAATGTAAGAGAAAATACAAAATAACGTCATTCGGGAAGGTGAAAACGATTGCAGCCTACCAGAGCAGACTTTAAATAATTAGATTCCACTACGGTCTTCTAGACCTCTGTTGGAGTTTTCTAAGAGTCCGCTGTAGTCTATAAGAAAGGACAGTACGAGGTACGTCAACCAAACTATCTAAAGGCTTAGGCAGTTAGGGGAAGGAACTAGATAACTAGATTCCACTACAACCTCCTAGGATCTGTTGCAGTCTTCTAAGAGTCTGCAGTTTGGGCAAAGAACCATTCGCAGGCTAGTCATTTCGAGTTCGACGACCACAGGTCAGCAAAGGAAAGTTCGTACGAAAGGCTGAGGTCCCCGAGGGGAACAATGCGGACACAAGAATGTGTGACCCATGACTCAGCATATCTGTGCAAAAAACAAATGAAATGAAATAAAATGAAATAGAAATAGGTCATAAACAATAGAAGCAAATCGGGGAACTGTTTGTAGTTTCGTATACTTTCGGCACACCACGAGATCCGGGTCTCCGCATCACCCGGAGGAACCTCCCGACTCAGGAGGGGGACGAGGCCGAAGACGACTTCGAGAAGATTTCGCAAACGAAAATTCCGCTTCAGCTGAAGTTCCTCACTGGAACCCGTGGGCGGAGGTTGTCGCATACTGCAACCCCCTCAACCCCCCCCCCCCCTTCACCTCAAGGGGACTGCTAACTCAACCAGACTGACAACAGAGGACACTGCTTATCCCTTCCAGGCACACACACACTCCCCTGGTGTTCTTCTGGAAAATACGGTGTTTTTGAATAATTCAATTAAGTGTTCAATTTGCTACTCTTGAGTCATCGTTGGATGCAAATTGTTGGAGAAATTCGTGGCTCCATAAGACCTGCGTGCGTGTTTTCTATAAATGTAATACCAAGTCCCTCTGTCGTGTATGTGTGTGTGTGTATGTGTGTGTGTGTGTGTGTGTGTGTGTGTGTGTGTGTGTGTGTGTGTGTGTGTACGTGTGTGTTTCTGTATACGTGTGCGTGTGTTCACTGTTTGACGTACACAGCACACACACGAACACGCACGTACACACACGTACACGTACACGTACACGCACGCACACACACACACACACGCACGACACGCTATAATTAGCAGAATTTTTATACACAAATATACATCCACGACCAACCTGCGCAAAGAGGCCCAACGCCATTTCGATTCCTGCCGGAAACGACCCCCGGTTCCGTTCAGAGTCTCACGTTCCGGGAGGAAGTCACGGAACCCGAAACACGAAACGGAACAAGGAACCCGGAATCGACGCATCGAAGCCCAAAGCCTCCTATTTACTCGCTTCCATTAACAGCCACAGCAAATGTCTATTTGAGTTTCAGATGAGAGACGTCGCCGTAATCCCCATCAACAGACTCCACAGCCCCCCTCTTTCCCCCCCAACGCCCCCCCTCCCCCCGCTACTCGTGAAATATCCCCCCCTCCCCTCCCCACCCCACCCCCCGGCCTCTCGACTGTTTGCTCAACGTTTCGCTAACTTGAGGATCAAGTGAGTGTTCGTTGCATTAGAACATTGGATCTTAACCTGGGGTACCTCAGGTATCCCCCCCCCAAGGGGTATGAAACCTTGAACCCGGGGGGGGGGGTTACGAGACATTGTTTTGCTCCTTTTTGTCGACTATTTGAGTATGTTATATCTTTCTATCTATTTCTTATCTATTTCATTTATCTTTCATTTATCCGTTTCATTTACCTATTTTATTTGCTTATTCTATTTATCTAATTTCATTTACCTATTTCACTTACCTACTTAATTTGCCTATTTTATTTACCTATTTCATTTACCTATTCATTCTCATCTGATTTATCTATAAAATTTCCATTTTATCTATTCACCTAGTTATTCCATTTTCACCTGTTTCCGACCACGCTACGTACCAAATGGTTACCTAAACATAAATCCCTCACCGCCACTCCTCGTAGCCTCGGGTGCGGCTGAGCGCCTCCCGAGGGCAACACCCCACATCACGTCACAACATCACACATCCCGTCCACGTGATGCGTGATCCCGAGGTCCCCATTGACGAGGGACCTCCGTAGGCGTGGCCCGAATGGAAGGCCTATCCATAATGCATGGGAGAGACAAGGTCCCCAACGCATAAAAGTGGGCACCCGACGCTCAATAAGAGACAACAGATGGGGTGATGAGAGGGGGGAGGGGGGAGGGGGAAGGGGGAAAGGGGAGGGAGAAGGAAAGGGGGGAAAGGAGGGAGAAGGAAAAGGGGAAGGGGAGGGGGAAACGGAATGGGGAAAGTGGATTGGGAATGGGAGGGAGAAGGAGGAAAGGGAAGGGGGAAGGGGGGGAAGGGAAGGGCGGAGGGGAAGGGGGGAAGTGAAGGGGGAAGGGAAGTGGGAAAGGGAGGGGAAAGGAAGGGGGAAAAGGAGGGGGAAGGGAGTAAGGGGAGGGGGAAGGGAGTGAGGGGAGGGGGAAGGGTGTGAGGGGAAGGGGAAGGGAGTGAGGGGAGAGGGAAGGGGGAAGGGGAGAAGGGGAGAAAGATGTTAATGTGGAGAAAATAACATTTACAAACGAAAGTGTGTCCTGCAGATTATGTAGATTGCACAATCAGTAGAATTGTGATTAGTAGAAAAAAAATCAATATTCCAATAGCAACAGTGTGTTCGAAATTGTAGGGTCCTTGTTCATCCTCCTTCCCCTACCCACCATCCCCTACATCCCTAATCCCCCCCTTCCTTCCTCCTTCCCTTCCCCCCCCCCTCCCATGGTCGTGTCAGTTGAAATCCCAAGAGAAGAACATATAAACAAAGTTGCGAGAACAGAGGCGAGGACCTTGGCACTTGTCTAGGGTGTGCCGATTAATCGGCATCGACAAGAATCGGCACTTTCTTTGGTGAATCACCATCGGCATCTTTTTTTTTTTTTTTTTTTTTTTTTTTGAGAATCGGCATAGTCATCGGCAAAATATTGCCGATGCCGAATCTCAAAAAATGTGCCGATTCTCGCCGATGCAGATTCACCAAAAAAGTGCCGATTCTTGCCGATGCTGATTAATCGGCACACCCCTACACCTGTCACGTGATCAGCTCGAGGACCAACGCGTCACAGCGGTGGTGCCCAGACGAAACGAAATGAATAAACGACCAAATCTAGAAAGGACAAAGTATATTTAGAAGTAGACACCTGGTCGATAAGATGCACCTTCCTTATGCTCTTGTATCCTAGAATCCCTTTGCAACGATTCTCCTTGTAGGCTATGCGTTCGTGTATCTGTGTGTGTACGTGTACCTGTGTGTGTACGTTTGTTTGTGAGTTTGCGTAAGTTTGTTTGCGAGTATACGAATACCTGTGCATGTTCGTGTACGTGTCTGTGTATTTTTGTATGTGCGTGTGTGTGTTCGTGTGCGTTTCTGTGTACGTTTACTTGTCCGTGTACGTTTCAGTGTACATGTAGTTGTTCGTGTACGTTCATCTCGTTAGACGAGTCTACATGTGTGGTATAGTGTGCGTTTACTTGTCTCTATTAGTTTTGCTTCATTTTATACCATTTAGGGAAAAGATAGCTTGTAATCATCTTTCTTTCATGCACATAGCTGCTGCGGTTGAACGCGATGTTACTTAAACGATGTACAGCTACCGGAAGCCATACAGTAACCGAGAAAGAGTACCAAATTTCAAGTTGCTTTCCAGACAACTTAATCCTCTTCGCTACAAAGAGGCTCTTGCGAGGCTTTATTCTGGTTAAAGATAGACGATTCTATTATTCAGAACTGTTACCAAAGAGTAATCGGCACCTTATAAATACAATAAAAAAAAACGAAGCTTTCTCTGCCACCCGCTCCACAAAAAAAGTAAAAATAAAAAAGTAAGACATTAAAAAGATTCCTCCATCTTTATATAAGCTCACACGCACATAACCTGCATACACACATGTACATACGCACACTCGAACAAATCACAGCTTGAGTGTGTGGTTGTGCAAGCCATATTAAGTCTTCTCTGTCGAGACATGGCAGGACTTGGAAACGTTGTCTTGACATATAAGGAGAAGGTCACAACCACGAGATTCCACATAAATACAAAAACCTGAGCCACCGAAGCTGACAGCTCTTAATTGCAGACATTTGCTACGGTCCATCTGACCGTTTGAGGCTTTGCCTTTCACCATTTTTTTTTCTTTCTTTTTTCTTTTCAAGAATGTCAATGGTTTTGCCTGTTTCTGCTCTAACAGCGACTCTAGTTCGGTAACGTTCTTAATGGATTTTGTCCAGGCGTCTAATGACTTTTTTCTATCTTTCTGCTCTTCAAGTGAATAAATTTCCTCTGCTTTAAAAAATAGAATTAACAAAATAAACCAATATAAAGGTCAAATAAAACAAATTGAAATAAATAGAAATTATAACAAAACATAAAACAAAAAAACGCAGCATAAAAAAAATGAATCACTGGGTCATTCGAGTTACAGTAAAATCCCTTAGCGCCAGGATATATGACGTCGTGAGTTCCCTCCCCCCCTACTCCCGCCGTGAAGAACCCTCCAACCCCCACACACACACATCCAACCCCAGAATTCCTTAAATGTTCTTGACGTCATACCGGACATCTGTTCTGTCCGGAACATCTGTTCTCCCGGAACCTGTCTGCTGTGATAATCATCTCCGTGATAGGAAACATTGTCGTTCGACCGTTTGGATTCTGTATACATCACCGCTGCTTATGCGTGTGTGCTACGTACGTGTAGGCTACGTGCATGTGGGCAACGTACATGTGGCCTACGTGCATGTGGGCTACGTGCATGTGGGCTACGTGCATGTATGCTACGTGCATGTATGCTACGTGCATGTATGCTACGTGCATGTATGCTACGTGTATGTGGGCGACGTGCATGTGGGCGTGCATGCGGGCTACGTGCGTGTGATGTGCTTTTTACGTGCCCACCTTCCATGTATAACTCCCATGCGTGTACCTTTGTGCGTTTGCATGTGCGAATGCGTGTGCGAGTGCGTGTGTCTGTACAAATGTACTATAATACATTTGAATTTTTATCCCCTATATGTATCATACCTCGCCTCGAACGATTTCCTAGCACGTAGGTCAAAGGTTGGCTTTGTTCCAGGCTACCGTGGCAGTACCGAGTCAACAGCAATGCATAAGGCAAGTTATCCCGTGCATTACTTAAAATCTCTTCTCTCAATACACTGACACCTCTCAGGCTGGAGGTCTTAATTCGATATTCGTCATATTAAGAACCCTAACGACATCCACCAGTGGCATTGTCAACAGCAATGTATAAGGTAAGGTATCCCGTGCATTACGTAAAGTCTCTTCTCTCAATATATCAAATGTAGCATCTCACCCTGTGGTCTTAATTGGATAATCGTCGCATTAAGAACCTTAATCTGGACGTAAATACTATGGAGTGACTTCAGGAGTCCTTAGGGTCCACCCAATACCACATGATCGTCTACCAGGACATCGTGGTTGAGCTCGTTCGCTAAATGCCTGAGAGGCAATATGATGGGGTCGCTAAACGTCTCGCTAAGGACAAAGCTAAGCACCCCACAAGGACTGGCCGGTGATTGGCACGGAATGCAGACTCCCTCCCTACCCTCCCCTCCAACCCCCTCTCCCCTTCTCCCCCTCTCTTTCCCTCTCCCAACCAGTCATTACCCTCTATAACCACTCTAACCCATTGGGATTGGGAAACCTTTCACGCAGAACGATTGCTGACGTAGACCGGGATAGGATATCGTCATCGAAGAATCACCTCGAATAACAACTACACGACCTTCTGTACAGGGTCGTGCTTTTCACCCTTTCAAGTCGACCTGCCGCCGGGCGATTTTATTCATTCCCGTTCGGGAGTAAGGGGCTAATTTGTGACCTCTTGGACTATCTTGTCCATGTTAGCTCGAAAGAAAAGGATTAACTCTTGGCTACTTCCAGACAATTTCATTGCATTCTCTCAGGCTTGAATTGTGTATAATGAAGTTTACTTCAACAACAGTCAGGAGCAAACAGATCTTTGTAAAATATTCCCAATTCTTGCCTCCTGTACAAGAAGCATCAATAGCATACCTTAGTGCGCATGTTCTCGTTCATGCAATGCATGATACAGCTGCTATGTCTATGCGTACGAGTGCATGTGTAAAAACGCGTTTTTATACATGTATATTTGTGTTCACGTGTATGTGTGTATGCGTATGTGCATCCATGCGTGCACGTGTGTATGCTCATACGTGTATGTCCGTGTCTATACGTGTGCATGTGCTTAAGTGTGTGACCGTCCACGTTTGCGTCCATGCGCTTTAAAATATGCATACATGTATACTCTCGTTGGTATTTTCAAATTTGCGTGCAAAACGAGAGACTGTCCTTAAGAACAGAGGCGCTGGTTGGTTGCATGCTTAGGCGCATGCGCGTTTGACCTTCTATCTATGCCCGAGTGCCTTTGGATGCCACATTGGTGTCAGTATGAACTGGCATTTCATTTCCTGTGATCCTTCACTCAAGCACCACTTTACATTTGATCATTACTCTTGAACAGCTAAACCTTCATAAATGTTATTGAAATAATCCCAACCACAATGAGATACTCCGGACTTAATAATCATCTCACTGTTTAGACCATTATCAGTGGCTTCCTGGTTTAAAGCCTTGAAAATCATACATGTCAATCCATTTCTTTTTAATCTTTATTCTTGTTGATGATGGGTAATTCATTTAACTTATGCTATGGGTCTTATTGTCGATTATGTCCACTCCTTTCATTGTTCTGAACAGTGCTAAATTGGTTTTTAAAACGTACATGTACGTGTGTGTGTGTGCGTGTGTGTGTGCGTGTGTGTGTGTGTGTGTGTGTGTGTGTGTGTGTGTGCGTGTGTGTGTGTGTGTGTGTGTGTGCGTGTGTGTGCGTGTGTGTGTACGTGTGCGTGCGTGCGTGCATATGTACGTTTATACGTGTATGAGTGTACGAGTACGTGTGTGTGTGAGCGTCCGTGTATACGTGTATGCATGTACGAATGCATCCGTGTGTGTACGTGTGTGTATGCATGTGCGTGAGTATAGTATATACAATTCCATGACCGCTGTAAAAAGGCAAAACAAAACAAAAAACAAAACACATCGTCCCAATGAAAACCAAAAATCTTTGCACAGACCGACTCTGCAAATCCCTCGGCAACATTCCTCCTGTAAACGCCAGGCAATTTCATTCAGACAAGGATGATGGAGAAATAAAAGGGGCCAAAATTGTGTATACAAAGCGGAAAACAAATTGCAGCTCGCACAAATGGAACAAAAGCCTCCGACTTTGCACCATGCGAGTCGACAGCGGCGTCTCCTGTCGGCGCCCTGGAACCAAGGGTTCTTGCTGGCTGCGGATCCTGATGGGGGAGGAAGGAGGAGGGACGAAAAGGAGAGAGGAAGAAGAGGAGAGAGGAAGAAGAGAAGGAGGAAAATAAGAAGAGGGAGAAGTGGAAGAAGAGGAAGAGAAAGAAGAGGAATATGAAGAGAAAGAAGGATGAAGAATAAGTGGAAGAAGAGGAAGAAGAGGAACAGGAAGAGAAAGAAGGATGAGGAGTAAGTGGAAGAAGAGGAAGAAGAGGATAAAGATGTAGATGAGTATGAGAATGAGGAGTATGAGAATGAGGAGGATGAGGACGAAGTGGATGAGGATGATGTGGATGAGAAGGATGACAAGGAGAGGAGTAGGACTTCGTACCCTCTGGTCGAGAACTCACAAGAACGAAGGAGACTGCAAGAGACCATGAGGCCTACACTAGGCAGTTCCATGTCCATTACCATCTGTAATCCCCATCTTCAGTTTAAACCCATTACTGCGAGTCATGCCCTGTTGTCTTAATATGATGACCTTGTTTGCGTCACCCTTGTTAAAGCCTTGCGTGTTCTACGTCCCTCCAAGACCGACCCCTCAGGCTGCAGGACAGTTGTATCTTTCCACTCTTGTTTATTCTTTTTATTATTCTTTTTGGGGGTGGGAGGGGGGAGTCACGGAGAATGAAGGTCGATCGAGGAAGGGGAGACATTTTTTTTTTTTTTTTTTTTAGGTCACAAGACTAACATGAAAGTTTTGTAATTCCAATTTTCGAAACCAAAACTGGACACACAGATACAGCACACATACATTTAAGAAACCCTTAGGCCTCAAGTTTGATGTTTGAAATACGTACACACACACACACACACACACACACACACACACACACACACACACACACACACACACACACACACACACACACACGACCACATTCACAAACACGCGACCACATTCACAAACACGCTTGCTCACGCACACATACGCTCACACACTTTCAATTCCGTGTTCCCTTTCCCAAATGACATAACATCTGTCTCTGAACCAGCTCCACAAGGGCGTCGCCGAATTGAAAGAGATTATACAAATCCAAACCTGATAAGAAAAATCCGGACCATAAAAATATAAGAAGATTTGGGCCGAGAACAACTGAATTGCAAGGCCCTCGATGCCTCTACCAGTGCCAATTCAGTCTCTACGTTGGCACCTCTGGTCTTGTTCTGGACTCGCATCTCGCAAGAGGTCACGATGGAAGTGACCCGAAAAACAAGAGCGACTAAAGCGAGACTGACGGCAGACTGAAACCAGACTGAAGAGCCAATACAACCGACCACAGAGTGCTACTCTCCACTTCAGTCTACTTCAGGACAACCAGAGACGACTTCAGGTGACCGAGGGACAACGAAGGAGACTGCGAGCCGCCCCAGTCGTTCAGACTCTCCTTCCATGGCTTTGCAGTCCATGTAGGATTCGATCCCTGACGGGTACTGATAATTGCCAATTGCCCAGGCTATCTAAACACGCAGGGCATTGGTGACAATTTCAGTCACAATCACCCTTCTACTGGAGCTATTTTTTTTCCCCCTTTTTGTCAGTGTCCTCCATCGTTATCTGCAAACTATCACCTTTTCATCTTTCCCCTTTCCAATCTCCTTCCCCTCTCTTTCACTTGTGCTGATCTCGCCAATCCATCAACTTCCTTTTCTCTCTCTCTCTGTGTGTGTGTGTGTGTGTGTGTGTGTGTGTGTGTGTGTGTGTGTGTGTGTGTGTGTGTGTGTGTGTGTGTGTGTGTGTGTCTGTGCATGTGCGTGTGCGTGCGTGTGCATGTGCGTGCGTGTGCATGTGCGTGCGTGTGTGTGTGTGTGTGTGTGTGTGTGTGTGTGTGTGTGTGTGTGTGTGTGTGTGTGAGTGTGTGTGATTGTACGTGTGCGTGCGTGTGCGTGTGTGTGTGTTTGTGTGTATCTATCTCCCCGTCTCTCCTCCATTCTGTTCTATTCTCATTTGTCCAACCTCTCCTATTCCTCACTTCCTTCATCGCAAATATCTATTTTCTCTCTTTTCGCTTCTCCTATGCCTCTTTATCCTTCTCTCTCTCCAGAATCCTCGAATACATTTTTCTTCTCTACAACAGTCTTCACCTTACCCTCCCCTTCCTTCTTCCTCTTTCTCTTCTTCCATTTCCCCTCTCCTCTACTCACGCCATCTTCTCCTCCCCTCCATTTATATCTTCCCTTTCTCCCTCTCTTACTTCTCTCCACCTCCTCACTTTCCTCATCTCCTCCTCCTCCCCCACTTAGTCATTTTCCATTCCCCTCCTCTCCTCACTTTTCGTCTTCCCTTGTTCTTCCTCCTCTCTCTCCTCACTCCCCTCTATCTTCACCTTTCCCCTTCTCCCTTCCCCTCCTTCTCTAGTCATTCTTTCCCTTCCCCCCTCCCCTACCTTCCCCTCCCTTCTGCAGCATGACGTCACCGGCCCTACGGACATTATGTGGAGAACGAATGTACGCACACACACGAGATTACAGGTATACAACAAATTCACACATACAACCACAAACGCGCGCACACACAACGTGCACGCACAAAAAACAAACACTCACAAACACCCACACACAAACACAATCACACACACACACACACACACACACACACACAAGCACACACACACACACAAGCACACACACACACACACAAGCACACGCACACACTGTTCGTTCGTGCCAACGAACTTGTACGTTCGGTGCAAGCCCGTGCATGGACGTGCTTGTGCACTCCCTTGTGTACATGTACGTGCACGTGTGCCCGCACGTGATCGTTTTAGTGCGATGAACGTCCGAACGTTTGCACGTGCTTGTACGTGAATGACATCACGTAGATCGTGTTTACTAACATTCGCGTATCAGTTTGCATTTTCTTTCGTACATTAAAAAAAAAAAAAAAAAAAGAATGAAAATAAATAAAAAGTGAAAGAAAAAATAATAAAACTAAATTTCTCTTCCGTTTCCAAAATGGTACACGTTTCCATTCATAGCCAAGTGTAGGAACGTAACCCAAGAATAAACACACCCGCGGAGCTCCGGCCCCAACATGCAATGCATATATTCACCCGCGGACACAAGGGCGATTTGGACACTGTAAAAGATACACTTTTCGCCCTAATGGCCCTCGGACTGCTGCGTACGAAACACTTTTCTCGTTTAAACCTTCGAGCAGGGGATTAACGTCGCTTTTTGCCAGTTCGTGCACGCCCACGCCCTCATCTGCGCCGCCCAAGGCAGCCGCACGCCCACGGTCACGCCCACTCCCACCCATACACGTGTCTTCATTACCATACTAATCTTCACGCGCCCGCTCTCGCTTCCACCCACCCACCCACCCACACCCCACCCACACGCTCGAATCCCACCCAGGGCTGAAATAATTTCAGTGTCGCTGAGCTGCGAGTCGTTCCTCCAACTCTCGTGGGCGAGGAATTTGGTGTGTGTGGGCGTGTACGGTCACAGCATTACCCATAGATCGGTCATATATGAGGTCTGAGCTCTCTTTCGGGAGGGAAATATCTATCAATCATGAGTCCAACACGTGATCCAAGACCATGGTGAATCTCTATCTCTCTCTCTCTCTCTCGCTCTCTCTCTCTCTCTCTCTCTCACACACACACACACACACACACACAGGCGCGCGCGCGCGCGCACGCACGCACCCACACGCACCCACACGCACACACACAGGTGAAACCACAGGCTTGGGAAGATCACAAAAGCTCGTAATTCCCTTTCAATGAAAGGGGAGGCGAGGGGAGGGGAGGGGATATGGGTGGAGAAGAGGGGAAGGGAGGGGAGAGGGGAAGGGAGGGGAGAGGGGAAGGGAGGGGAGAGGGGAAGGGAGGGGAGAGGAAAGGAGAGGAAGGAGAGGCAAGAAGGGTGGGGAGGAGGAAGAAGAGGGAAGAGAGATGGTGGGGAAGAGGAGGAGGAGGAGGAGGTGAAGAGGAGGAAGGGTGAGGGGGAGAGAAGAAGGGGGGAGGAGATAAGGAAGAGGGGAAAGGGGGGGAAGGTAACCTGTGTAGAGACGGCAAGCGTCAAGGGTGGAGAGGGGAGGGGGAGGGGGAGGGGGAAGCCAAAGGGCAGGTACGGACGCGAGGAGGGAGGGAGGGAGGGAGAGGGTAGGTGGGAGGGAGGGAGGGAGGGAGGGAGAGGGTAGGTGGGTGGGTGGGGAAGGGGGGCGGGAGTGGAAGGAGTGGGTGGAGTGGGTGGAGTGGATGTGGGAGTCTTGAGAGGCCTGCGCTGGCAAAGGTGGCTCTGGACACAAGCTGGCACGCTGAGCATGTCTTCGGTCTGATAGTACGTAATACCTAGACATACAGTACATGTTAATGTGTGTGTGTGTGTGTGTGTGTGTGTGTGTGTGTGTGTGTGTGTGTGTGTGTGTGTGTGTGTGTGTGTGTGTGTGTGTGTGTGTGTGTGTGTGTGTGTGTGTGTGTGTGTGTGTACATACGTGTGTGGGTGCGCGCGGGCATGTGTGGGAGTGTGTATGTATATGTGTGTATGTATGCGTATGTGTGTGTGTATGCATATGTATGCATATACATGTATGCATATACATGTATATGCATACATGTATGCATGTGTGTATGCATGTGTTTGTATGCATGTGTGTGTACGTATGCATATGTATGTATGCATGTGTGCATGCATATGGGTGTGTATGCACGTGTGTGTGTGATTCACCATGGCCTCGGATCACGTGTTGGACTCGTGAGACAGCTATTACCCTCCCGGAAGAGCTCAAAGCTCATGAACCGATGTATGGGTAATGCTGTGACCTTAACACGCACACACACGCCCAAGTCCCCGTCCACGGGAGTTAGAGTAACGACTCGCAGTGCAGCGATATTGAAATTATTTCAGCCGTGAGCGGGATTCGAACCCGGCCCGCCGTAGAGGCGGCTGAGAACGCTATCACTGCGCCATCGAGTATGTATGTACTATATACCTGTGTGTGTGTATGTTTGTATGTGTGTGTAACCTTACATATTACATCACCCATGGAAAACTTCATAACACACACACGAACAAACATTCATCCACGCTCTTAGGCGACCAACTATCACATGATCAGCGCGTGATAATGGCTAAGTAGCCAGAAACTCATCTCCAACGCACACATATACAGTACCACATTCCCAAATAAACTCAACCACAAATTAAATCACAAGAAATAACCACATAATAGAACGAACCATTTGATAATATAATCTATGTTTAAAACTTCCATTTGTATAACAATAAAACAAATGTTGTTAAAGCTGTCAACTCCCCTCCCAAATGCGGACTTCAGCAATTAAGTGGTACATTAACCACGACCAGGCTGGGGGGACCACAGTTGTGGGGTGATCGTAGGTCTTGCTTGGACCTACGTAAGTGTATTCTTCCTTAATACAAGACCATACGACTACACGCGTTTGGAACTTTCCATAAGATAGGAATTTAATACCCACCAAAACCAATTACGTGTGAATGTGTGTGTGTATATATGTGTGCGTATGCCCGTGCATGCAAGTGAATGCATGTGTTTGTATGTGCATGTACATCTGTTTAGACATTTTCACAATTAACTAATTCTAATGTAACCTCATTTGTAGAGTATCATTTGTCAGTACATTTCTTTTTCACAATATTCCTTATAAACTAAATAAGCATCAGTGTCAAAATTCTAAATATCATCTATTCAATCTCGTAAGGAAAGCAAGCTTTGCTCATCTGCTGTACAGTACACATCAGTCTTACCCATCTCGTCTAATTTAGATACATTCAACAAACATTTATATCCAACCATAATGAAAAGGGCTTCCCTGAAACGTTTTTCCAATAGTTTTGCAACTACAAACGTTTAATTATCTCAGCTGCTCGTTACTCTCTGAAACGTTCATTTCAGGAAGGAAATTAGCTTTCGCTTTGAAAACGCATCATGAGCTTTGTCAGCCACTGGGCTCATAGTTCAGAGATGGATTTGACTTCGATGTCAGACGTAAAGCGATGCTGCAATGTTAGTATTATGCTTTTATTTCTGTAAGAGGGAGAAAGGATGCAAGGGAAAGAGTGGGTGATAAAAAGCAACAGAGAAAGAAAACGAGAGGGTGAGAGAACAATTAAAAACACAGAAGAGGAGAGAAATAAAGAGATCAGAAGGGACAGAACGACAGGAAGAACACAATTGTAGATAACTCTTATTCGAAATACTGGACGTGATTAAAACACTCATTTATTTCATTACTTTCAGGAGGCAATCTCTCTTCCCTTTTACAAAATCCTGGAATGACAACATATAAGAAAAAATGGAACTTTCATTTTATTTACAATTTTAGAGAGTAATAATGAAAAAAAAAAATCAGACTTTTTATTGTCTCTTTTTTTCTTAGACTTTTTTGACAGCCGTGAGAGGGAGCGGAGATTCCCTTGGCACGTGAGAATAATGGTTTTGGTGTCGAGTGTCACGACGAACAATGTTCCAGGCAGACACCCAAGCCATCCATTTAAGAGAATCTGGACTTCAGTTATTTCCCAGGTCAAAAGTAAATAAACATACATAGAAAATTTGATATTCTGTTTATGTTGGCCACATTTGCTGGTCCATTTAGAAGAATGAAGTCAAATTCCTTTCTATAACAGATACATATATACAGATACTTTAGTTCTCGTTTCTTAACTCTGCCCCACTATTATATATATATATATATATATATATATATATATATATATGTGTGTGTGTGTGTGTGTGTGTGTGTGTGTGTGTGTGTGTGTGTGTGTGTGTGTGTGTGTACGCGCGCGTGCGTGTATGTATGCGTGTGTGTATGCTTGTATATTACACATTTTATTTTTGCCAAATGATCTTCGAAATTACTTGAGCGTTGTATTCTCTCCGCCATACACCATAGTAGTCTCGTACTTTGTCAAGAAAAGGCGACATTAATGATGTTTCTTAATGACCAAAAGAAAATAAATTACAAGTTCCTAAACTAGGATCACTACAAAAACCTTGTTCCCTCGCCCTCCCTCTCCCTTTTTGTCTCTCTCATTTCTGTCTTCTTAAAGGGTTTACCGCCTCAGCTAATCATTTTCGAGTTCATTCATCATAAAAAAAAAAAAAAAAAAATGAGAAATAAAAAAAGGGTGGAGGAATGACTCACTCTTCTTTTCAACTCTGAAAACTAGAAATTAAAACGTGGGCATTCATGCACAACTGCGAGAATGCACGCTTTTAAAGCCATCCTGCACAGCCGCATGCGGAAACCCTCTTGATAAGCTGTGCTCAAACGGTGTGCCGCGGCGCACTGAGATGCGTGGCACTTGCAGGGCCAAGGGATGCAACAGAGTGCCAACAGAGTGTCACAAGGTCATCATGAATGTTCGTCTTGTCTAGATCGTCTTCTCGATGTACATTTGTAGAATAGCCATTGCAGAAACATGTCTATATAATCAGTTGTCATTGTAGTAAGGTACGCAATCTATAATTTTTCGTCAGTGTTTTTATCAAAGGCCAAAGGAGAAATGTTTTAAATATTCAACATGTCATTAACCAATGAAAACTAAAAACTATGACACTGTGGGAGGGGAATGAAAAGTGAGTGAGTGAGTATGTGTGAGAGAGAGAGAGAGAGAGAGAGTGAGTGAGTGAGTGAGTGAGTGAGTGTGTGTGTGTGTGTGTGTAGGAATCCACAGGCAGGACAACAAATTCAGGGTGTCATCATTGAAAAAAAGTTTGAAAACCACAAACACCGAGATATGCACCATCATACACTACATCAGACACCAAACATGACCCACTATCTTGCAGTTCCAGCACAGAATGGGTCAGGTTTGAATATCCTCGCTAGTATGTCCACCGGGCATGCGCATTCAGAGTGTTTTTTCCCATCTCTTTAGTGCGCGAAGGCTTTTTGACGAAGAGTACCTTAAGAGCCCTCCTGAGGCCAAGAGTCAGCCGCGTTTACTTAACGAAGTCACAACAAGAATAATCAAAATTTCTTAAAGAATGAAAGTGGTTCACAGAGGAGAGGGAAAAAATAGTGAGGCTGGGAAAGTAGTTTGGAAGAAAAAGAAACAAAACTACGACCAGAAAAAACTCAAAATTTCTTAAAGAATAAAAGTAGTTCAGGGAGAGAGAGAAAAAAAGAAATAATGTGGCAGGAACGATAATTTGGAAGAAAAAGAAACAAAACTACGACCAGAGAAAAATCGTAAAAGGTCAAATTGGATGTGGAAGGAGAAGGAGGAGGAGGAGGAGGAGGATGGAAAGGGGGTCAAAAGAGGCAGACGGGAAGACAGGGTCAAAGAAAGGAAAAAGGAAGACCAACAAATGGCTAGGGAGGAAGGGCGAGGGAGGGAGGGAGGGAGGGAGGGAAGAAAGTAGGGAGAACGAGGGAGGGAAGAAGGTAGGGAGAACGAAGGAGGGAGGGAGGGAGAATGGGGGAGGGAGAGAGGGAAGGCGAGGGAGGAAGAGCGAGTAAGGGAGGGAGGGAGAGGTAAGGAGCGAGGGCGAGGGAAGGAGAATGAGGGAGGGAGCGAGAGTGAGGGAAGGAGAGTGAGGGAGCGAGAGTGAGGGAGCGAGAGTGAGGGAGCGAGGGCGAGGGAGGGAGAATGAGGGAGGGAGAATGAGGGAGGGAGAATGAGGGAGGGAGGGAGGGCGAGGGAGAGAGGGTGAGGGAGGGAGGGCGAAGGAGCGAGAGTGAGGGAGAGAGGGTGAAGGAGGGAGGGCGAAGGAGCGAGAGTGAGGGAACGAGGGTGAGGGAACGAGGGTGAGGGAGGGAGAATGAGGGAGGGAGCGAGAGTGAGGGAGCGAGGGTGAGGGAGCGAGGATGAGGGAGGGAGAATGTAGGAGGAGGGGTGAGGGAGGAAAGGGGAGGGAGGAAGGAGGAGGGCGGAAGGGGGAGAGGGAAGAAGAAGGAGGAAGGGTAGCAGTGGGAGGGAGGGCGGAAGAGAGGGAAAGCTTACGAGGAAATGGGAGGGGAAGTGGAGGTAGAGGATGAGGGGAGTGGAGGGGAGGGGAAGGGAAAGAGGAGGGGAGAGGAGGAGAAGGGAGGGGAGAGGAGGAGAGGGGAGGGGAGAGGAGGAGAGGGGAGGGGAGAGGAGGAGAGGGGAGGGGAGATGAGGAGAGGGGAGGGGAGAGGAGGAGAGGGGAGAGGAGGAGAGGGGAGGGGAGGAGAGAGGGGAGAGAAGGGGAGGAAGTAGAGGGGAGGGGAGGGGAGAGGAGTAGAGGGGAGGGGAGGGGAGAGGAGTAGAGGGGAGGGGAGAGGAGTAGAGGGGAGGGGAGAGGAGTAGAGGGGAGGGGAGAGGAGTAGAGGGGAGGGGAGAGGAGTAGAGGGGAGGGGAGGGGAGAGGAGTAGAGGGGAGGGGAGGGGAGAGGAGTAGAGGGGAGGGGAGAGGAGGAGAGGGGAGGGGAGGGGAGGAGAGAGCAGGAGAGGGGAGGGGAGAGGAGGAGAGGGGAGGGGAGAGGAGCGGGGAGGGGAGGGGAGAGGAGGCGAGGGGGGAGTCATTAAAGAATGTTTACGAAGCTGTATGGCATGATATGGGAATATAAATCACAGCGAAATCTTTTGGTCTGTGCGAGCAGGAAGACTAGCGAAAAAAACAAACAAACAAACAAATACATAAATGAAGAAGATAAGACAGAAAAAACTGTGGAAAGAAAGTACAGGCAGAGATAAATCACTTAAGAAAATAATAATGAAAAACAAATAAATCGCGGAGGGGGGAAGGGAGGAATGGAGGCGGGGGAGGGGGAGGGGGAGGGAGAGGGGGAGGGGGAGGGGGGAGGGGGGGCTGGTTAAGAACTACGCTGAAGACAGACCATTTGACGATCGACTCGGGGAAGCAAACGACCCAGCCCTTGTCGGAAAGGGTCCAAGGGCTTTTTACGTCACCAACCCCCCTCCCCCCATCTCCACACTCCTTTCTTCCCTTCCCCCTCCCCCCTCCAACCCCCCCGCCTTAGTTCAAGAACACCAAAGAGCTTATCTGGATTCGGCAGTGGCCCCGCTAATGGGAAGCGCCAGCCCATTCATCCTACCGAAGAAGAGAAGAGTTCCTCTTCCTCTACCTCCTCCTCTTCTTCTTTCTCTTCATCTCCAATGTCTCCCTCTCTCCTTCCATCAGCCCCTTACTCCTCCCCTTTTCCCTTTATTCTTTAACGATATTTCTATTATTTATAATTATATCCTTTCACCTTCCTCGTGTACACGCTAATCTCTCTGTGCACGGAATATTGTGTTTTAGTGTGTGTGTGTTTTAGTGTGTGTTTTAGTGTGTGTGTGTTAGTGTGTGTGTGTGTGTGTGTGTGTGTGTGTGTGTGTGTGTGTGTGTGTGTGTGTGTGTTTTAGTGTGTGTGTGTGTGTGTTTTAGTGTGTGTGTGTTTTAGTGTGTGTGTGTGTGTGTGTTTTAGTGTGTGTGTGTGTGTGTTTTAGTGTGTGTGTGTGTGTGTGTGTGTGTGTGTGTGTGTGTGTGTGTGTGTGTGTGTGTGTGTGTGTGTGTGTTTTAGTGTGTGTGTGTGTTTTAGTGTGTGTGTGTGTGTGTGTGTTTTAGTGTGTGTGTGTGTGTTTTAGTGTGTGTGTGTGTGTGTGTGTGTGTGTGTGTGTGTGTTTTAGTGTGTGTGTGTGTGTGTGTGTGTGTGTGTGTGTGTGTGTGTGTGTGTGTGTGTTTTAGTGTGTGTGTGTGTTTTAGTGTGTGTGTGTGTGTGTGTGTGTGTGTGTGTGTGTGTGTGTGTGTGTGTGTGTGTTTTTTGTGTGTGCAGAAACGCACACGTGCACCCACGCGAGCGTGCGTGCGTGCGTGTGCGCGCGCGCGCGTGTGTGTGTGTGTGTGCACGATCATGTATGTGTGCACCTATACGTGCATGCATAAGCTTCCACGCGATATTGTCACTATAGAGAGAAGCGCTGGTTAGCTGCCGCGAGGCGATTTCATTACGTCGAGGACGAGCTCCCGGAGCCCCAAGGGGAAGCGAGTAGTATCCCGAGTACTGCATGTCCGGGTCAAGTGCCACTTGAGAAGCCACTTGAAGTCTTGTAGTACGATTTCCTCAACCAACTACAACTCCCGTCCCGACTTATTAAGCGTAGTTATGATGAACGCCATTCTCAATGAGATACTAACTGCCTTTCACGCGTCTAATGCGTTCAGAAAGTCGGGTAGAAGGGGTTCGCTGTCACCCCTACGGACCAGAGCTACGAGGCAGTTTATGCGTTTAGAGACTATTCTTTACTCGAAGAAGCCTGTCGCTTTCAGTTCCTGTTGTCCCTTCTTTCCGACTTCTTCCTTCAATCTTTCCTTCACCACATCTACAGACCAGAGTCATGTAGTATTTTTGTATTTGGTGACTAGTCTTTATACAAAAAAGCTGGTCAGTCTTTGACCTCACCTCTTCGGCGCGAAGATAGAAGCACTGGTTATCGAGAAACGAAAAACATTTTCATAAATTATCATTCTCAACTTCAAACGTCAGTCTAGCTCTGTGCCAGAATTTTTATGTACTAGAGAAATATGTAATGACTTGTGGAATCACACACACACACACACACACACACACACATACATATATATGTATATATATATAATCACTAGACGTTATCTTGAAGTTCTATCGTGTACTCTTGAACATGCGCATGCACACACCAGGGTTTGATATGAAGCAGATGATCTGCCGATCGTTTGCTTTTGCCATTACATAACATAGTAAGAAAAAGTCTC
>NC_134778.1:2101861-2109361 GCF_046742065.1 Oratosquilla oratoria
TCCACCCACAGAAAAAAAAAAAAAAAAAAAAAGATAAATAGACAAATAGATAAAATAGAATAAAACATGAAAAAAGGGAAGAGCGTGGTCATGGAAGAGAAGTCTAGAAGGCGAGAGGGCCATCGAAAGAGACAGACAGACAGACAGACAGAGACAGACACAGACAGACAGAGACAGACAGACAGATAGACAGACAGACAGAGATAGACAGACAGATTGAGACAGATAGACAGACAGACAGAGACAGACAGAGATAGACAGAGACAGACAGACAGACAGAGACAGACAGACGGACAGACAGACAGACAGACAGACAGACAGAGACAGACAGACGGACAGACAGACAGACAGACAGACTCCGGAGACGTTTCGTTAACCCCAAGTCAAAATGTTCAGCAGTTACGCGCCAGGTGCGCGGGCAGACCTCGCCTCGCGAACTGGAAGTATGTCAGCATTGACCGAGGAGAAGTCGACCGACCGACCCCGTGCTGCGAGACCGTTAGCGGTACCGTGAACCCCCCCCCCCCCCCAAAAAAAAAAAAAAAAAAAAAAAACAGGGAGAGACAGAGGGGCGAGTCATGCCTTACGGAGATGTATGCATTCTAGTCCTCGGTATAATGTGGTCGACATGGCTAGTTCCTTCCTTCCTTCTACCTCGAGTCCGCACCTCAACAGCATATGTCGCCGTTCCTTCACAGCTGAGTGGACGAGTTGAGGTAGGCGGGGCACTAACCCTGAAACCAATACTCTACCTGTGAACCACATTACCCACCAATCCTGGATCACGTCAGCAAACAGATACATGAATACTAACAAAAATGGAAGAATTAATATAACAATACAAATAACTAAAAAATTTGCGTTGATTACCCAATGGTGAAAAAAAGGAAAATAGTCAATACTTTGGTGTCGGTGGTAGTGTTAGTTCCAATATCTCAATTTCACAGCAGTTGGAAATTTTTTTTTAAAAGAAGATGTAGTTTGTGACTCCTCCCTCGTACCTAACGACCCTATTTTCTTGAAAGTGTTTCCCCGCTTCTTCCCATCTTCAGATGGTAAATTCACTACAGGAGAAGTCCAACAGGCCCCGTGCATACGAATACAACAAAGCGCAACTGTATGCCAGCCAACCCCACCCTACGTTTACAAACAAAAACAAATACACAAAATACAGCCAAACATCACAGGTCCACAACTGTGTCACACTTGTACAAGATGGCATTGAATAACACACCTGAATGCACGCACCCACGCACACGCGCTCACACACATACACACACATACACACACACACACACACACACACACACACACACACACACACACACACACACACACACACACACACACACACACACACAAGACGTGACGAAAGACGCGAAAAACAACATGACACAAGATGCGATTTCATCGCGTAATCAGTATTGGTTCCATTTCTACCGACTCTGCGAGTTGACAGATGGTCCATTTATAAATTTCCAAGACCACTCACCAGCTGACTCTCTCCAGCTGAGACAAGCTACTCACGCTCTCGGAGTGAAACCTGCTCTCGTTCGTTCGTTTCCAGCTGCTGAACGCGCATGCCACACCCAGCTGTTGAAACAACTCGCCCTGGCAAAACTGCTGAATTTACTTTCAAGCCAGTTCAACCGATGAACATTGAAACCAGCTGTTACCCAGCCAGTTGTTGAACTGCCTCGTTAGCCTACGCCTCATCCAGGTAGGATCTGTGTTCACCGGGAAATGTGGCCATCGGGAACTGTGGCCATCGGGAACTGTGGACACCGGGAACTGTGGACACCGGGAACTGTGGACACCGGGAACTGTGGACACCGGGAACTGTGGACACCGGGAACTGTGGACACCGGGAACTGTGGACACCGGGAACTGTGGACACCGGGAAATGTGGACACCGGGAAATGTGGACACCGGGAAATGTGGACACCGGGAAATGTGGACACCGGGAAATGTGGACACCGGGAAATGTGGACACCGGGAAATGTGGACACCGGGAAATGTGGACACCGGGAAATGTGGACACCGGGAAATGTGGACACCGGGAAATGTGGACACCGGGAAATGTGGACACCGGGAAATGTGGACACCGGGAAATGAGGCCACCACAAAATGTGGCCACCGGGAAATGTGGCCACCACAAAATGTGACCATCACGAACTGTGGCCACCACGAACGGTGGCCATCAGGAACTGTGGCCACTAGGGACTGTTGCCACTAGTAACTATGGCCACCAGGTACAAACATACGATAATGTGGATGAAGAAAGTGTGAGGAGAACGAAGCTGAGGAAGAAAACAAGGAAACGGAAACAAATGCCCCCTTGCCACTTACCACTTGCCCCTTCCCCCACCCCCATCCCCCTCAACAGGGGCGGCCCTGACGCTCCCTGGGGCGTCGAAGACGTTCGATGTAAATCAGGAAGCCACCGGAGATAACTCGATACACATCCTATGTGGCATGGCGTGGCGTGACGGCCAACGACTTGACATGAAGTGGTATGGCGTGGGATGACATCACGAGAACACGCAATACCATCCAGCACAAAGATACAAACACAAACACCCAAGACAGGCACAGGGACAAAGTCACAGTCACATAGGCGTCCCCCTTTCAGTGGCTTTCGAGTTTACAAAAATTGAATTAGATTTACGGATTGGTGCGAGCGGGTGGCGAGGCTTTGGGGATTGGTGACAAGAGCTTCACAATCAAAGAGGCTGTAGCGAGTGTCTGTAATAGCGGTTCCGGCGGCGATAGCGGGTGGCTGTGGCGGTCGCGATGAAGGGTAACTCAATGGGGAGATTGTGATAGGGGACACGCCGAGAGAGGAGACGAATTGGGACAAGAGGCACACTGGGATAGGGTAAACACTGGGAGAGGGTAAACACTAGATAGTAAACACTGGGAGAGGACACGAACTGCCAGAGATTTAACACACTGTTATGGGAAAGGGTGAAAGGCGTAACAGAAGACTCAAGACGAGAACAAATAATACGAGAAAAGAGGAAAGGACCAGGAAGAGGATTGGAGGGAAGGAAGGTGCGGGGATGATAATGAAGAGAACGAGAAAGCAGGAAGAATGGGGAGAGGAAAGGGGCGGGGGGAGAAGGCGGGGTACAGGGTAGCTGCTGGTTTCATCAATTTTTGTGGCACCCCATGTATGTGTATATGTATATTCATATATACATATATACATACATACATATATACACATACAGAAATACGAGTATATACATATATACAGAGAAAGGGGAGGAGGTGGAAAGGGACTATGGGAGGGTGGACTGGTGGGTTGAGTGAGGAGACTGAAAGAAGTTGATGGACACGGGCGTGACATAATGCAAATCCTCTGCCAAGAGGGTCCGCTGTTCAGGGAAGTAGCATTCCGCGGCACAACGATAGACGGATCCGCGGCGACCGTGGTTACGGGACGGGGCGGGACGCTGAACGTCCCGGGACCAAGGAACACCGGAACAAACCTCACCACGAGGAAAGATGAGATTTTACATGGAACTATGGAACAGCGCTCAGAGCAAGTGCTGGAAAGAAACTGGATCGGAGGAACGGCCCACTGAATAATGCATCAGTCTCGGGAAGCCACGTAACATCTGCATAGATATGGACAGCTCCCTGGAACAACGAAACGAATTCTGCTGGGACCACGGAACAGTTGAACAGGTTTAAGTAACAACTACACGATTCTGGGGGTAAGTTAAGCCAGACGGAACATGTCTCGACATAATGCGGATTATGTTGGACAGCGTTGCGAGACGGTAAAATACGGTGGAGGACGTTTAGATACGGCGAGAGATTGTGAGATACGGTAAGAGACGGCGAGATACGGCGAGAGACAGAAAGAGACTAAGGACTGAGAGACGGCGAGAGATTAACGACCAAAAGGCGGCGAGAGACGGGAAGAGATATTGAGGGTCGTAGCAGCTGAGGTTATGCAACGAAGCATCGGAAGAAAGGGAGGCAACGGGAGGGAGCAGGATGTGGAGGGGAAAGGGGGGAAGGGAAGGGGGAGAGGTGGGAAGGGGAGAGAGGGGGGAAGGGGGAGAGGGGTGGGAAGGGGGAGAGAGGTGGGAAGGGGAGAGAGGGGAAGGGGAGAGAGGGGGAAGGGGAGAGAGGGGGAAGGGGAGAGAGGGGGAAGGGGAGAGAGGGGGAAGGGGGAGAGAGGTGGGAAGGGGGAGAGAGGTGGGAAGGGGGAGAGAGGTGGGAAGGGGGAGAGAGGTGGGAAGGGGGAGAGAGGTGGGAAGGGGGAGAGAGGTGGGAAGGGGGAGAGGGGTGGGAAGGGGGAGAGAGGTGGGAAGGGGGACGGGAATGGGAAGGGGAAGGGAGGTAGGGGGGGGAGTTATTCGCGGATATCGCTAATCGTGAGCCATCAATATGGTGTCGAGATTTGGGACAATATTTCCCCCACTTTAGCAAGGGCATCTGTATGATTCTGCAATGTAGCCTACACGGTTCTAAATCAATACACGGTTCTGGAATCCGTATGATTCTGGAATCTGTATGATTCTGGAATCCGTATGATTCTGGAATCCGTATGATTCTGGAATCCGTATGATTCTGGAATCCGTATGATTCTGGAATCCGTATGATTCTGGAATCCGTATGATTCTGGAATCCGTATGATTCTGGAATCCGTATGATTCTGGAATCCGTATGATTCTGGAATCCGTATGATTCTGGAATCCGTATGATTCTGGAATCCGTATGATTCTGGAATCCGTATGATTCTGGAATCCGTATGATTCTGGAATCCGTATGATTCTGGAATCCGTATGATTCTGGAATCCGTATGATTCTGGAATCTGTACATTGTTCTAGAATCTGTACACTGTTCTAGAATCAGTATGATTCTGGAATCTGTATGATTCTGGAATCTGCATGATTCTGGAATCTGCATGATTCTGGAATCTGCATGATTCTGGAATCTGTATGATTCTGGAATCTGTATGATTCTGGAATCTGTATGATTCTGGAATCTGTATGATTCTGGAATCTGTATGAACCTGGAATCTGTATGAACCTGGAATCTGTATGAACCTGGAATCTGTATGAACCTGGAATCTGTATGAACCTGGAATCTGTATGAACCTGGAATCTGCATGAACCTGGAATCTGCATGAACCTGGAATCTGCATGATTCTGGAATCTGCATGATTCTGGAATCTGCATGATTCTGGAATCTGCATGATTCTGGAATCTGCATGATTCTGGAATCTGCATGATTCTGGAATCTGTATGAACCTGGAATCTGTATGAACCTGGATGTCTGGAATCTGTTAAACGGACGGAGTGAGGGCGGGACAAGGCAGGAGAAGGCAGGGCAATGCCGGATAAGGAGGAATTGCAGGACGAGGCTTGTAATGGGCCAGAAAACAAAAGATAAAGCGAGAGAGAAAAACGTCACGAAAGGCTGAAATCATTGATCAAACACAGACGACTGCATCAGTGGCAGAAATAACAAAAACACGAAGGAGGAGAGAACGGGCGAGGGGGGAGGAGAGATAGGGGGAGGGAGAAGAAGAGAGGACGGGGGAGGGGGAAGGAGAGAGGACGGGGGAGGGGGAAGGAGAGAGGAGGGGGGAGGGGGAAGAAGAGAGGACGGGGGAGGGGGAAGAAGAGAGGACGGGGGTGGGGGAAGAAGAGAGGAGGGAGGAGGGGGAAGAAGAGAGGAGGGAGGGGGAAAGAAGAGAGGACGGGGGAGGGGGAAGAAGAGTGGACGGGGAGGAGGGGCAAGAAGAGAGGACGGGGGGGGAGGGGGAAGAAGAGAGGACGGGGGAGGGGGAAGAAGAGAGGACGGGGGAGGGGGAAGAAGAGAGGACGGGGGAGGGGGAAGAAGAGAGGACGGGGGAGGGGGAAGAAGAGAGGACGGGGGGTGGGGGAAGAATATAGAACGGGGGAGGGGAAAGAAGATAGGACGGGGGAGGGGGACGAAGATAGGATGGGGGAGGGAGGGAAGAAGAGGAGGACGGGGGGAGGGGGAAGAAGAGAGGACGGGGGAGGGGAGAGAAGGACGGGGGAGGGGGAGGGAGAGGAGAGGACGGGGGAGGGGGAGGGAGAGGAGAGGACGGGGGAGGGGGAGGGAGAGGAGAGGACGGGGGAGGGGGAAGAAGAGAGGACGGGGGAGGGGGAAGAAGAGAGGACGGGGGAGGGGGAAGAAGAGAGGACGGGGGAGGGGGAAGAAGAGAGGACGGGGGAGGGGGAAGAAGAGAGGACGGGGGAGGGGGAAGAAGAGAGGACGGGTGAGGGGGAAGAAGAGAGGACGGGGGAGGGGGAAGAAGAGAGGACGGGGGAGGGGGAAGAAGAGAGGACGGGTGAGGGGGAAGAAGAGAGGACGGGGGAGGGGGAAGAAGAGAGGACGGGGGAGGGGGAAGAAGAGAGGACGAGGAAAAGGAGTGAAGGAAGAGGAAGTGGGAAGACAGGAAAAAGAAAGGAAAGAAAAGGAGGAGGTATAACGAGATGGGCTAGCCGGCTGGCCCTGGTGGTTGGGTGGAGGAGAAGGAAGGATTTTTCCGTTCGGGTTAAACAAGACGCCCCTTCTATGATACTAATCTTTCGAGCCTCACTCCAAGAAGACCTTTTTCATTTCGAGTTTCGAAAACGAGCAGCAACAGCGATAAGGACCCCAACAGGAGATGGTCTTCCTGTATCCTATTGCTTAAATGTGTCCGTAGTTTCTGCCGAAGCTCCTTGGAGTTTCTGCCCAGGAACCTCTACCCCTCATGACCTCAACGTCAGGGGGAACTTCGGCAGAGCTCTCGAGGTTCCCTGGGCACAACGAACTGCTAAGAATGTTGTTGAAGTCTGATGGGAAATGCCGTGAAGCCCTTCGGCCGAGACTCGCGACCTGGCCGAGTGCCGTGACCTGCTTTCTGGAGTGAGAGAGAGAGAGTATAGGCATAGCTCGTGCGCGCGCGCACACACACACACACACACACACACACACACACACACACGCACGCACACACACGCACGCACACACACACACGCACACACGCACACACACACACACACACACACAAACACACTATACACGATTTTAAGAATAAACTGGATGTGGAGAGATACGAAAACGGGTCACAACGAGCACAGCTCTCGTCCCGTAAAATACAACTAGGTAAATACAACTAAGTAAATACACACACACATACACTTCACATCCCTGCCCCCCTCCTCCTCATCCTCCTCCCCTCCTCCTCCTCTCACTACTCCTACTACCCCCTCCCATCCCTAACTCTACTCCCTGGCCCCCTACCCGTACCCTCTTCCTCTTCCTCCTCCTCCTCGTTCCAACGCGCCGCGAAATGAGCCTTTGACCACCAGAGAGAACCTGAAACTTCGCGACCACTACGCCCTCTGCCGGAGTCCCAACGAGGGCCGCCGGTAATTCGATCGCCAACCAATCACTTGACAAGAGCTCGGCCATTCACAACTCTCTATATTGGTTCCATCATCCGATACCGCATCGTAGTT
>NC_134778.1:2121861-2124361 GCF_046742065.1 Oratosquilla oratoria
TGTGTGTGTATGTGTGTGTGTGTAAGTGTGTGTGTGTATGTGTGTGTTGTATGTGTGTGTCTGTGTGTCTATGTGTGTATGTGTATGTGTGTGTGTGTATGTGTGTGTGTGTGTGTGGTATGTGTGTGTGACTGTCTGTGTGTGTGACTGTCTGTATGTGTGTGACTGTATGTGTGTGAGTCTGTATGTGTGTGTGTGTATGTGTGTTGTGTGTGTGTGTGTGTGTCTGTATGTGAGTGTGTATGTGTGTGTGTGTATGTGTGTGTGAGTATGTGTAGTGTGTGTATGTGTGTGTGTGTATGTGTGTGTGTGTATGTGTGTGTGTGTATGTGTGTGTTTGTGTGTGAGTGTGTGAGTGTGTGTGTGTGTGTGTATGTCTGTGTGTGTGTGTATGTGTGTTGTGTGTGTCATGTGTGTGTGTGTGTAAGTGTGTGTGTGTATGTGTGTATGTGTGTATGTGTGTGTGTGTGTGTTTATGTGCGTGTATGTGTGTGTGTGTGTATATATGTATGTGTGTGTGTGTGTGTGTGTGTGTGTGTGAGTGTCTATATGTGTGTTTATGTGCGTGTGTGCATATCTATGTGTGTGTATATGTGTGCGTGTCTTTATGTGTGTTTATGTGCGTGTGTGTGTGTATGTGTGTGTGTGTGTGTGTGTGTAATGTGTATGTGAGAGTATGTGTATGTGTGTGTGTCATGTGTGTGTGTATGGTGGTAATGTGGATGTGTGTGTATGTGTATGTGTAAGAGAGGGTACTGGGTATGTGATGTGTGTGTACTGTGTATGTTGTGTGTATGTATGTGTGTCTGTGTGGTGTGTATGTGTGTAAGTGTGTAGGTGTGTGTATGAGTATGTGTGTGGGGTGGTTAATGTGTATGTGTGTGTTGTGTTAGTATATGTGTCCCCCAGTGTGTGTGATTATATGTGTGTGGGTGGTGTGTGTGGTATATATGTGTTTGTGTGTGAGGGTATATTCTATGTGTGGTAGTTGTGGTGTATATATGTGTGTGTGTTTGGTATATCTTGATGTGTGTGTGTTGAGTAGTGTGTGTATATATGTTGTGTGTGGTGTATATATAGTGTGTGTGGTGGTGTGTGAGTATATTATGTGAGGGTGGTATACTGTGTGTGTATGAGTGTATATATGTGTGTGGTGTATAATTGTGTTGGGTGTATGTTGTGTAATATTGTGTGTGTGTATGTGTGGTATCGTGTGTGTATGATGTGAATATGGTGTGAGTATGTGTTCGTATGTATAGTGTGTGTGTATGTGTGTACTATGATATTAGTAGTGTGTGTACTGTGTGTATATTGTGTATAATTAAATATGTGTTTGTGTGTGTAATGTCTGTGTGTAATCTGTGTGTGTATGTATGTGTGGTATGTGTGTAGTATGGTTGGTGGTGTGTATGTGTGTTGGATATAGTGTATGTGTTGGTCTGATGTGGGTGTATGTATGTGTGAACTATGTGGGTGTGGTATGGGTATGTGTATGACGTCTGTGTGTATGTGTGTGTATTGTATGTGTGTATGTATGTGTGTGAAATGTGTGTGTCATGATATGTGTGTAATGTAGTGTGTATGTCATGTGTGTTGTGTGTGTCTGTTTGTGTTGTCTTGTGTATGTAGGTGTATGTGTGTGTATGTGTCTGTATGTGATGTATGTGTATTGTGTATGTATGTGTATTGTGTATGTGTGTGATGTGTTGTGTGTGTACTGTTGTGTCTGTGTATGTGATCAGTGTGACAGTTTATGTAGTGTGTGTGATCTATGTGTATGTATGTGTGTGATATATGTGACTCTGTGACTGTAAAGTGTAAGGGTGTTCTCATATGTGTGGGTATAGGGGTGTTGGTATGTGTGTGTGTATGTGTCTGTGTGTGTACATTAAAGGGGGGGTTTGTACAGATGTGTTTCTGTGTATCTGTGTGTATCTGTATGTGAGTGTTAATGTGTCAGTGTATGAGGGTGTGTATGTGTATGTGTGTATAGTGTATGTGTCGGTATTGTATGGTGTGTATGTGTAAGTGTGAGTGTGTGTATGTATATATGGTTATACATGTGTGTATATATACATTTAGACATGATGCTGTGTATGTAACATCTACATATTAAATATTATATGTGTATATTTATATACATAGATGTCATATGTGGAGTGTGTCTGTGGATTATACTATATAATGTCGGTGTAATATATATGTTGTGGTGTGTATACTACATATATGTGTGATGTGTACATGTATTATACATGAGTGTTATAGCGTATATACTTATTTTATATATACATGTGTCTGTGTGTGTGTGTGTCTATGTCAATATATGTTCTATAATAGTTTATACTTATATATATATATAATATACTTATATATATGTATGTGTCTATATATATGAGGTGACATATTCATGTGTAGTGTATACGTGTCTGACATAGTGTATTTATACATGTAATATATATAGGTTTATACAGTGATACATATATATTATAGAGTAATATAC
>NC_134778.1:2126861-2130632 GCF_046742065.1 Oratosquilla oratoria
GTAAGGGAGGGGAGGGGTAAGGGAGGGGAGGGGGGTATTTTATTTGTGTGAAGGGAGGGTGGAGGGGAAGGGGGGAGGGGGGAGGGGGTATAGCGCGATAGGGGGAAGGATGGAAGGCGGGGGAAGTGGGGGGAACGGGGAGGGTGTAAAGGGGAAGGGGGAGGGAAGGGAGGGGAAGAGGACGGGGCGGTGAGGGGAGACAGGGGTAAGGGAGGGGAGGGGTAAGGGAGGGGTAGGAGGGGGTGTAAGGGAGGGAAGGCGGATGGAAGGGAGGGGGAGGGGGAAAAAAGTAGGGAGAAAAGAGAGGTATCGGATGAAGTGAATGGGGTATGGGAGGGTAGAGGAGTCCATCACGAGAACACCACGAGTTTTGGAGGAAGAGACGAAGGAGGAGGAGGGGTTGGAGGAGGACGAGGGGTTGGAGGAGGAGGAGGGGTTGGAGGAGGAGGAGGCGTAGGAAGAGGAGGAGGAGGACGGCGTAGGCAAGACAGGAGTGCGAGAGGGGGTTGGGAGGTAGGTGGAGGTCGTAGGAAGAGGAGGTGTAGGAAGAGGAGGCATCAGGCAGGAGGAGGAGGGAAGGAGGTGTTTATGAGAGAGAGAGGAGGCATAGGAGGTAGGAGGTAGGAGGCAACCGTCAGGAAGAGGTGTAGGAAGAGGTGGACGCATAGGGGAGGAGGGAGGAGGAGGAGGAGGAGACCGTAGGAAGAGACGAGGTGTGTTCAGGGAAGAGGAGGCGCATAGGAGGCAGGAGAGAGGAGGCGTAGCGGTATGAGGACCCGTATAGTAAGAGGAGGCATAGGAGGAGGAGGAGGAGGAGTAGACTTTTGAGGAGGAGTAGACTTTTGAGGAGGAGGAGTAGACTTTTGAGGAGGAGTAGTAGACTTTTGAGGAGGAGGAGGAGTAGACTTTTGAGGAGGAGGAGTAGACTTTTGAGGAGGAGGGAAGGCGAGTGAGACACTTTTGAGGAGGAGGAGGGGGAGTAGACTTTTTGAGGGGAGGAGGAGGGTGAGTAGACTTTTTGAGGAGGAGGAGTGAGGAGGAGTAGACTTTTGAGGAGTAGGAGGAGGAGTAGACTTTGACAGGAGGAGGAGTGAGGAGTAGACTTTGGAGGGAGGGGAGGACGGAGCTAGACTTTTGAGGAGGTAGGAGGAGGAGTAGACTGTTTGAGGAGGAGGTTGAGGAGGAGTTAGACTTTTGAGGAGGAGGAGGAGGAGTAGACTTTTGAGGAGGAGGAGGAGGAGGGAGGTGGAGGAGGTGGAGTATGTAGGCGGAGGAGGAGGTATAGGAGAATGTAGCCAAGTAGCAAATGGGCGAGATGTAATCGGTAGAGAGTTGGTTCTGGTAGGTTCGTGAGAATAGAGTACGTGTAGATGGTTAGGTTGGGGAAAGCGTAACGAAAGGAACAAGAATAGGAACAGAATTATCGTGACACAATAGAGTGGAGCTGACATGGAAAAGGTAAGGATGAGATAACAAAGGGGAGTGGGAGTCGAGAAGAATGATAAAGAAAATCAAAGTAGAAGAGGTGCATGGTGAAACAATGTATACGAGTACTGAGAGAACGTCGGAGTAGCGTAGATAAAAAGTGGAGTTGAAATAACGTGAGAGTGAGATTAAACGTGAGATAACGTGTGATAGTGATGGATAATCGTTGAGAGTGAGATAACGTTGGAGAGCGAGTGATAAACGGAAAAAAGGGCCGTCGCACTAACTTGAAACTGCTGTTTTCCATCGAAACCTTTCAAGATGACCTCCGCTTAACCTCTTCTTCCAAACACCGCGATGCTACGTACACACACACACACACGACACACACACACACCCCGACACAAACACAACACACCACCACACACACACACACACACACACACACACACACACACACACCACACACACACACAACACACCAACAACACAACACACACACCACCACACTCACTCACTGGCGTCTAGTGTGTTAGCTTTTCGCGGCTGCACCACTACGGACGGTCCGGGTTCGAATCTCCGTCCAGGGTCTGTGGGTCTGAAATGATTTCAGTATCCGCTGGGGCCTTGCGATGTCGATACTCCAGACTCTAAGTGCGGCCGGAAATCTTGTGGTGTGTGCATGTAAGGTCTACAGCTAATTACTCATAGATCTGGTCATATATGAACTCTTAGCTCTCTTTCGGTAAGGGTAAATAGCTGCCTGATCACGAGTCCCAGGCACGTGATCCAAAGGACCAATGGCTGAATACACGCCCACACACACACACACACACACACACACACCACACACACTCACGTTCTCCAGTTACGGTCATTCTTTGTTATAGTTATCATCACTGTTTTATTTCGGCTCGAGAAGAAACTCACATTTTTGCTCTGTTGTGGTGAAAGAAAAAGAATAAGATATTATATATATTAATATATTGGTATATATATATTATTATATATATATTATATATAATTATATACTATTATATAATTATAGTATATTATACTATATATATTATTATGATTATATTTTATTCCATATCCGAATGGCTCCAATAAAGCTTCAGTTTCAATTTCGTCCTATTTCCATTCATTTCTCGCTCGAAGTGTCTTCATTAGGTGTTCTTGTTTGCTCTCAATAGCCACCCATCCCTCTTATGGGTTGGCACGGGTGGGGGGATCTCAGAAGGGAGATGGGGGGGATCTCGGGAGATTTTCCAGGACCTTCTATCTCCCTCCCACTTTTGATTATTCCTTCCACCCCTTCGTCTCCCCCCCCCGTCGTTTTTTCACATCTCTTTTCTGAAAAAAGTCCAATCTCACTGACATTACTATTGATAATTGCAACAAGAACTGTGTGTATTTTTTAGACATTGTACATGTGCTCGATGAAATGGTTAAAAGTAGCAAAGATACTTGGCTAAAGGACTTGTTTATAGAGATTCTCGATTATTATGTGGTATTAGTTAAAAGAATAAGAAAAAACGATACTCCAAGATTTTTATCACCAAAGGTTTTTAATGCTACTAAAGTACCATGGGCATCAAATCATCCTAAAATCTCTAACTTAATTTCGAAATCTTTCAAGATGTTAGCTACGCTGGTCACCATTCCTACTTTGAACGAGTTAATTCCTATTGATGATATTCTAATAGTAATAAACTAGAGAATTGTGACATTAGTGTGAATAGGAAAGGTACAGCTGCACTACGACTGCACGATCCATTTTTTCTATTTCATTCCTATTTGCATTTATGTTTACCTCATTTATTTTTTTTTGTTTCACTTGAATTTTTACTTGTCCAGCATATTCAATACGTTGACCACTGATTTTGGTATCTGACTCGCGCACATTTCTTACGTGTGGTGGGAGGAGACAGTGCATCGTATCTTCGGATTTGCACATTTTGCTCTTGTCAAGACTGTTTCATTCAGTCAGGGTTGAGAGCCTTTTCCTCATTGTTTTTTCTTCGGTCGCTGCATAAGTCATCTAACCTTCCTGGTTGCTGGTCGGGCGTTATTCTTGAGAGCGTTCAGTTTCCACATGGCCGTGGCGAAAAATTGTCCACCATTCAGGCGGAGAATGTTGGTTCTTAGGAATTCTAGGAGAGTACACAACCACCCAACCAATCCAGCCACGACGGACCAACTTCATTCTAGTTTTTCCAAGCTATTTCGTTTCAACACTGAGTTTCCATCTTGGGCTTGATAGGTTAGAAATGTTACTTGGCTTCACTGTCGTAAGGCCAGGAGTGGTCATTCTAAATGTGGTTCTAAGATAACGCCGGACGATGA
>NC_134778.1:2131132-2138632 GCF_046742065.1 Oratosquilla oratoria
GGGAGGGGAAGGGGTAAGGGAGGGGAGGGGTAAGGGAGGGGAAGGGGGAAGGGAGGGGGAGGGGAAAAGTAGGGAGAAAAGAGAGGTATAGGATGAAGTGAATGGGGTAAGGGAGGGTAGAGGAGTCCATCACGAGAACACCACGAGTTTTGGAGGAAGAGACGAAGGAGGAGGAGGGGTTGGAGGAGGACGAGGGGTTGGAGGAGGAGGAGGGGTTGGAGGAGGAGGAGGCGTAGGAAGAGGAGGAGGAGGAGGAGGCGTAGGAAGAGGAGGAGGAGGGGTTGGAGGAGGAGGAGGCGTAGGAAGAGGAGGTGTAGGAAGAGGAGGCATAGGAGGAGGAGGAGGAGGAGGTGTAGAGAGAGGAGGCATAGGAGGAGGAGGAGGAGGCGTAGGAAGAGGTGTAGGAAGAGGTGGCATAGGAGGAGGAGGAGGAGGAGGAGGAGCCGTAGGAAGAGGAGGTGTAGGAAGAGGAGGCATAGGAGGAGGAGGAGGAGGCGTAGGAAGAGGCGTAAGAAGAGGAGGCATAGGAGGAGGAGGAGGAGGAGTAGACTTTTGAGGAGGAGTAGACTTTTGAGGAGGAGGAGTAGACTTTTGAGGAGGAGTAGTAGACTTTTGAGGAGGAGTAGTAGACTTTTGAGGAGGAGGAGTAGACTTTTGAGGAGGAGGAGTAGACTTTTGAGGAGGAGGAGGAGTAGACTTTTGAGGAGGAGGAGGAGTAGACTTTTGAGGAGGAGGAGGAGTAGACTTTTGAGGAGGAGGAGGAGGAGTAGACTTTTGAGGAGGAGGAGGAGGAGTAGACTTTTGAGGAGGAGGAGGAGGAGTAGACTTTTGAGGAGGAGGAGGAGGAGTAGACTTTTGAGGAGGAGGAGGAGGAGTAGACTTTTGAGGAGGAGGAGGAGGAGTAGACTTTTGAGGAGGAGGAGGAGGAGTAGACTTTTGAGGAGGAGGAGGAGGAGGAGGAGGAGGAGTATGAGGCGGAGGAGGAGGTATAGGAGAATGAGCAAGAGCAAGGGCGAATGGTAAGAGTTGGCGTGAGAATAGAGACGTGAGATGGAGGTGAAAGCGAAACGAAAGGAACAAGAAAGGAACAGAATTCGTGACACAATAGAGGGAGCGACAGGAAAAGAAGGAAGAACAAAGGGAGTGGGAGGAGAAGAATGAAAGAAAATCAAAGTAGAAAGGGCATGGGAAACAATGTATACGATATGAGAGAACGTGAGAGCGAGATAAAAAGTGAGTGAAATAACGTGAGAGTGAGATAACGTGAGATAACGTGATAGTGAGATAACGTGAGAGTGAGATAACGTGAGAGCGAGATAACGAAAAAAAGGGCCGTCACTAACTTGAACGCTTTCCATCGAAACCTTCAAGAGACTCCGCTACCTCTTCTCCAAACACCGCGATGCTACGTACACACACACACACACACACACACACACACACACACACACACACACACACACACACACACACACACACACACACACACACACACACACACACACACACACACACACACACACACACACACACACTCACTCACTGGCGTAGTGGTAGCTTTCGCGGCTGCCACTACGACGGTCCGGGTTCGAATTCCGTCCAGGGTTGAAATGATTTCAGTATCGCTGGGCTGCGAGTCGATACTCCAACTCTAGTGGGCCGGAATTTGGGTGTGCATGTAAGGTCACAGCATTACTCATAGATCGGTCATATATGAACTCTTAGCTCTCTTTCGGAAGGGAAATAGCTGCCGATCACGAGTCCAGCACGTGATCCAAAGACCAAGGTGAATACACGCACACACACACACACACACACACACACACACACACACACACTCACGTTCTCCAGTTACGGTCATTCTTTGTTATAGTTATCATCACTGTTTTATTCGGCTCGAGAAACTCACATTTTTGCTCTGTTGTGTTAAAGAAAAAGAATAAGAATTATATATATTAACTATATTATATATATATTATATATATGATAATATATATATATATATATAATTATATATAATATAATATAGTATATATATATATATATATCACGATGGCTCCAATAAAGCTTCAGTTTCAATTTCGTCCTATTTCATTCATTTCCCGCCGAAGTGCTTCCTAGGTTTCTGTTTGCTCTCAATAGCCACCCATCCCCTTATGGGGTGGGGGGATCTCAGAAGGGGAGGGGGGGATCTCGGGAGATTTCCAGGACCTTCTTCTCCCCCCACTTTTGATTATTCTTCCACCCCTCGTCTCCCCCCCCCGTTTTTCACATCTCTTTTCTGAAAAAAGTCCAAACTCACTGATACTATTGATATTCAACAAACTGGTGTATTTTTAGACATTGTACATGTGCTCGTGAAATGGTTAAAAGTAGCAAGATACTTGGCTAAAGACTTGTTTAAGAGATTCTCGATTATTTGTGGTATTAGGTAAAAGAATAAGAAAAAACGATACTCCAAGATTTTATCACCAAGGTTTTAATGCTACTAAAGTACATGGGCAATCATCTAAATCTCTAACTTATTTCGAATCTTTCAAGTTAGCTCGGTACCATCTACTTGAACGAGTAATTCCTATTATGATATTCTAAAGTAATAAACTAGATTACATAGTGTGAATAGGAAAGGTACAGCTGCACTACGACTGCACGATCCATTTTTTCTATTTCATTCTATTTGATTTATTTACCCATTTATTTTTTTGTTTCACTTGAATTTTTACTTGACAGCTATTCAATACTTGACCACTGATTTTGGTATCTGCGCGCACATTTTACGTTGTGGGAGAGACAGTGCATCGTATCTTCGATTTGCACATTTGCTCTTGTCAGACTGTTTCATTCAGTCAGGGTTGGACCTTTCCTCATTGTTGGCTGCATAATCATCTAACCTTCCGGTTGCTGTCGGGCGTATTCTTGAGCGTTCATTCCACATGGCCGTGGCGAAATGTCCACCATTCAGGGGAGAATGTGTCTAGGAATTCTAGGAGAGTACACAACACAACCAATCCAGCCACACGACCAACTTCATTCTAGTTTTTCCAAGCTATTTCGTTCAACTCTGAGTTCCATCTTGGGCTTGATAGGTTAGAAATTACTTGGCTTCACTCGTAAGCCAAGTGGTCATTCTAAATGTGGTCTAGATAACGCCGGACGATGACCTTAGCCTAACGTTATCGCCAAGAATATCCGGGTTGAAAGATTCTGATCTTCCTTAAAAACACTCTTTTCTTCAATCTCTTCGTTGCAGTTTATCGGTATTTTAATTTAGGTCAATCCAATTTTTTAGCTGAGAGAACATTCCCTATATAGCAAAAAAAGGTTAAAATAATGTTCCTCCATCTTTCTTACTCGTCGTATGCAGCAAAGCCTCGTATCTCCTGAAACCTTTTCCCTTCCATTTCGACTGCCTCACTTGTTCAGTAATTGAAAATATTACGATTAATTTCCCCCGTGGTGCCTCAACGGTACAAGGAAAAGATCTCAACGACTTCGGCACTAAAGAGTGCCACTGACCGGCACTGGCACTGAGGCTAGAGATGCGATTAGGCGGCATTTCAAAGCCACATATCCGGCACCTTTTAAGTGTTTAAAAGCTCACGATCTTTCTTGTATTTACGTATCCACGTCACCCGTGCCAACAGCTTCGCTTAGCTCGGGAGAAGTAATGGCGCTGTCTGGGAAAATGAATTCGTGTTCACAAACTAGCTACACTTCCAGAACAAATGAAAAAAACCCACCCCCCACCCCCACCCCCCGTGTTCCTGGTATTACTCTCCTGGCACCTTTCGTACCAGTTGCTACTTTTCACTTGATCATGGCTGGCGACAGCTGATCTTGCTCATCTCCGTGGCAGTCCTCTACCCACCAGCCCTCCGTAACCCTCAAAACACACACACACACACACACACACACACACACACACACACACACACACACACACACACACACACACACACATATATATATAAATATATATATATATATATATATATATATATATATATATATATATATATCACTATCCCATTTCCCACGGAGTTGGAAGTGAGGAAACCCAATAAATGAATAAATGAACAAACTAATAAATGAATAGACGAATAAACAGAGAAGCGATAAACAGTGTTCAATATGGCGGAGATTTGAACCAAAAATTATTTCGAAATTGCCACGGTGGGGTACCCTCGACTTTCGATCTGAAGAGTCTTGACCCATTTGAAGACTTGACCACTCCCCTGAAGAACCGAAGACCCTTAGGATTTTATTTATCCTTTCTGGGCAAACTTTGAGTGACAGAAGATCGCATACTGGAACCATTTCTTAAAAAAGAAAATAATAATGATAATAATTAAAATAAAATAAGATAAGATAAAATAAAATAAATATAATAGATGAAATAGATGAAAGATGAAATAGATGAAATAGATCAAAGATAAAATAGATACAATAGATACAATAGATAAAATATATAAAATAAATAAAATAAATAATAGATAAAATATATAAAATAAATAAAATAAAGAAAAGATCAAATAGATCAAATAGATAATAAATAAAATATATAAAATAAATAAAATAAATAAAAGAAAATAGATAAAATAGATAATAAATAAAATAGGTTAAATGAATAAGAAAAAATAAAATAAAATAAATAAAATAAATGAAAAAAATAGATAAATAAATAATATAAATAAAATAAATAGAATAAATAAACGAATGAATAAATGAATGAATGAATGAATAAATAAATAAATAAAATAAAAATAAATAAATGAATAAATAGAAAATAAATAAATAAATAAATAATCTATTTTGACAGAAATAGACTTGGACCTATACACCGATGGACGTGAACAAGTAGGGACGTGTACAAGTTTGCCTCCACGTTTCTGTACAGAGCGGCCTCAAGCAGCTACGTATAATCATCGCGTATTTAACCACTCACACGCTTGCGAGCACAGGCTAGACAGAGAAAGACAAGGAGAGAAAGAGGAGAGAAAGATGGAGAAGGAAAGAGCAGCAGAAAGAAAAAGAGAAAGGAAAAAGAGAGAAAGTGAAAGAAAACGAGAAAGGAGAAAAGAGAGCAAGGCAAAGAAAAAAGAGGAGAAAAGAAATGGAATAGAGATATAGAGAAGAGAGAAAAGAGACGACGCAAAAGAGAAGAGAAAATGAGAGAAAAGATAAGAGGGAAAAGAGAAGAGAAGAAAAAGAAAGAAAAAAGAGAAAGAGAAAGAAAAGGAGTAAGAAAAGGGAAGAAAAGGGAAAGGAAAAGAGGAAAAAGAAAAAAGAAAAAGAACAATTAAAAAAAACAACTAAACAGAACAAGACAGAAGGAAAGAGGGAACCTGCTGGAACGAGGCATCAGACCAGTGCCGCTAAAGCCGTTGTCTGCAGTGCCAACCGGAGAGTGTCAGTGCCAATTCCAGTGGCTGTGGCTGTTCCAGGCGGAGTCACAGCCACAGGGGCAACATCAGCCACTAGCGGGTGCTCCTGCTTAACCAACCAGCCACCAGCCACCAGCCACCACCACCACAACCACCACCACCACCACCACCAGCAGCAGCAGCAACATCGATCAACCTCCTCCTCCTCCTCCTGCAACACAACGGGTTGCAAACTTGCAACATCTCTAATGCGGGATGTAACAGGGGTGGGGGGCATGGGGGAGGAGACAGGCAAGTATGGGGAGGAGGGTGTGTGAAAAGGGAGGAATAGAGACAGAGACAGAGAGACAGAGACAGACAGAGGGAGACAGAGGGACACAGACACACAGAGAGAGATACAAAGACAGACACAGACAAACACAGAGGCAGACACAGAGAGAGACACAGACAGACAGAGACAGAGAAACAGGGAGACACAGAGAGAGAGACATACACAGAGACAGAGACAGACACAGAGACAGAGACAGAGACAGAGAGAGACACAGAGACAGAGAGACAGACACAGATAGAGACAGAGAGACAGACACAGATATAGAGACAGACAGAGAGACAGAGACAGACACAGATATAGAGACAGAGACAGATATAGAGAGAGACACAGACAGAGACAGACAGAGAGACACAGAGAGATACAGATAAAGATACAGAGACAGACACAGAGACACAGAGAGACAGACGAAGAGAGAGACGCAGAGACAGACACAGAGACAGACAAAGAGAGACAGACACAGACACACAGACACACACACACATAGACAACCACAGAGACAGACACACAGAGAGACAGACACACAGAGACACAGAGACAGACACACAGAGACAGACACACAGAGACAGACACACAGAGACAGACACACAGAGACAGACACACAGAGACAGACACACAGAGACAGACACACAGAGACAGACACACAGAGACAGACACACAGAGACAGACACACAGAGACAGACACAGAGAGACAGACACAGAGAGACAGACACAAATAGACAGACACAGAGACAGAGACACAGACACACAGAGATAGACACAGAGAGACAGACACACAGAGACAGACACAGAGACGGACACAGAGAGACAGACACAGAGAGACAGACACAGAGAGACAGACACAAATAGACAGACAGAGACACAGAGACAGAGACAGACACAGATAGATACAGAGAGACAGACACAGACAGAGAGACAGACACAGACAGAGAGACAGACACAGACAGAGAGAGACAGACACAGACACAAAGAGGCAGACACAAAGAGACAGAGAGACAGGCACAGAGAGAGACAGACACAGAGAGACAGATACATATAGAGACATACACAGAAAGACACAGACAGACACAGAGAGACAGAGGCTGACAGACACAGACACAGAGAGAGACACACAGAGACAGACACAGAGAGACACAGACACAGAGAGAGACAGACACACAGACAGACGCTGAGATAGAAAGACAGAGACACAGACACAGAGAGAGACAGGCACAGAGAGAGACAGGCACAGAGACGCAGAGACAGAGAGAGAGAGAGACAGAGAGAGAGACAGAGACACACAGACAGACACAGACACAGACAGACGCTGAGATAGAAAGACAGAGACACAGACACAGAGAGAGACAGGCACAGAGAGAGGGGCACAGAGACGCAGAGAGAGAGAGAGAGACAGAGAGAGAGAGAGAGACAGAGAGAGAGAGAGACAGAGAGAGACAGAGAGAGAGACAGAGAGACAGAGATAGAGACAGACAGAAAGACAGACACACACACACACAGCAGACAGAAAGAGCAGGGGGAGCAGAGAGAAAGAGAGCAGGGGCGGAGAGAGTGCTGGGGAAAGCGGGAGTTAGCAGAGAGCAGAACAGAGCGAGTGGACTTACCCTCCAAGAAGTACGAGAAGAATTAGAAATAATGACATAATATGAGACTGTACAAATATGTATGTAGATGCGGAGTCTGAGTGTGCACTGTATAGTCATCAAACATCTACCCTTTCTGGACGACGGGTCCATGTAGACCCACGTAACGACCAACACGCGAGTAAACGACGACGAGAGAATAGCCAGG
>NC_134778.1:2141132-2143632 GCF_046742065.1 Oratosquilla oratoria
TAGTCAACGCAAAATATTTGAGAATCCGTTAATATTTCTTTCTATTTTTAATAAGGTGATCGTACATTTCACCAGAGAGGGCAAGAAGGGCAAGAAGGGCACAAAGCCTAATTCAGGTCGTCCCGGGCCCTCAGAACCTTGAGTGTTGTCAAAAGAAATGTCGAAGATGTTCCACGTTGCAAGGCCTCTGACATAGCAGAAGCTGATGTCAGTCCCAGAACAGCTGTCAGGTATCTCCATAAGATGGGTTACTATGGTAGAGCTGCAAGAAGGAAACTACTCCTTCATCCGACCAATATCAAGCGCAGAAATGATTGGACTGTTGAGATGTTGGAGAATCATTGGTCTTTTGGAGCACTGCCATTTTTTCTGATGAGTCAAGATTCGCATCATTTTCTGACAGTAGAGAAGTATGGGTCTGGAGACTCTGTAGTCAAGAGTTTGACCTCAAAAGACTGCAGCTAACAATGAAACATGGGGGCATTTCAATAATGGTGTGGGGTGCAATTTGGAGTGATGGTCGACCAGAGCTTGTGAATTGTCAAGGAAACATCAATTCAGCAAATATGTTTCTATATTAAAGGAAGGACTCGTTCCAGTATTATCCAGTGGTAGAATGAGTAAAAATGTCTTTCTATTTATGGAAGATGGAGCTCCTTGTCACACTGCTCGAGCAACACAAAATTGATCGAGCCAAAATGGATTCAGGAAACTTCCATGGCCAAGTCAGTCCCCGAATATGAACCCTACTGAACACTTGTGGGACAAAAAGAACTGAAGCATAAATTGCGAGAAAGCAGAAATCATCTACAACTCAAAGAGCAGGTTCCGGAGGAAGATCATCGTTAATTAAAAATTACCAAAATTATTATACATCAAAGGGACAATGGTCATTAGTAACCACTACAAGCACTGGGAGAGGTCTCCCAGACCTCCAGTAACCCGGATCCCCTATTGGCCCAAGGCAGCCAATCAGAGGAGACCCCTTCCTGCAGGAAACCCTATGATCCTTACTCCAAGTATAAATAAGACATCCACAGACCCTGCACATCAGATCATCCGGAAGATGGAACCAGGAAGTTCCGAAACGTCGGCAATAATAGGAGAGCTATTAAGATACGTCAAATCTGAAGATAAAAAGATTGTGCGTTATATTGAAGCTATACGCACTAAAATAATCAGTGAATCCTCTTCAGCCTTCAACCTCGTATGTCTACAAGAGAAATATATATTGTCTTTGGGAAATGGAGCATTTTTTACGGATACAATTAGAATTGAAAATGACAGCAGTTACTGCGTTTATCTTTTTCGTATTTTCCCTACATTCATACACACAGTAGGTGCCCTTCCTTTAATATATGTCTAGTATATAGACTCTATATGAATCAACCCTTTCACTCCTGTGGCACATTTGTAGTAATCTGGTTTGGGAAAAAAAAATCATGTCTCTCCTTATGGGGACTTCTCTCCCACCGAATTTCGGTTATAGAATCCGATGAAGTGGAAGTTAATCCTGGGCTGAGTAATATGTAGTAGCTCTGAGGACTAGAAAATTCCAAATTTCGGAAATCTCTAGTATTCGTAATGAAGAATTCTTAAAAAAAAAAAAAAAAAACGAACTCAGAAACCTCTGCTAGCAAGAGTCTCGCTATACATTGAGGCTCAGACAATTTTTTTTCCAAACCTCTTCCTGTTCGTCATCAGTTGCTTCGTCTCCGCCTGTTCCTCAGAGTCCCCGTGAAGAAACCTTACAGCAGACAACTCCACAAGTCTCGTTAATCCTTTCAACCCAGTAATCCCCATTAAACATTTCGCTCTCCCTAACACCACAAGATCCTCATCAGGTGAAGGGACAGACTGGGGAGGTAAAGAGGCACACCTATTCATTCAAGAGTACATTTCCTCCCAAACTGCTCTTCCCATTCTCACATTCGACTTCACGAAATTGGTCAAGGGCGACCTCCTTTGTTAAGGGGTCAAGGGCGACCTCCTTTGTTAAGGGGTCAAGGGCGACACCCTTTGTTAGGGGGTCAAGGGTGATCCCCTTTGTTAGGGGGTCAAGTCCACGAGGGCAAGAAAAAAGATCGACCTCAAACACACGATGTTACGTCCCTGATCATTATCTCACAGACTTTTCCCGGCGAGTTTATAGTTCCGTTATCTACAGAATTTGGGAAGTTTCGTCTGCATTTGTTCGCGGGTTTTGTTCTTATCGCCTTATCGGTTTCTTAGTTTTTCAATGCCACCTAGTACTTCCAGTACTAGATCTACCTTTTTTTTTTATCCATTTATCTATATATCTGTGTCTATATTTATCTTTTATACATATTTATGTATTTTTATTTATACATATGTATTTATCTATATTTATCTATAGCTAATCTATATATATATATCTATCTGTATATATATCTACATATATTTATCTATATTTATATTCATATTTATCTATATATACAGTATATACATACCGGTATACATCTATATATATCCATACCTA
>NC_134778.1:2146132-2148632 GCF_046742065.1 Oratosquilla oratoria
CTGATGGAAGAAAAGAAAGGATAGTAAAAGACTAAACAGACCTTTCTTCATCAATAGAGATTGACTATCCTGCACACCTAGAAGAGCACGTAATAGTATCAGTACAACTATTTTCAACTAATTATTACATGTCACAGCAGATGAATAGTATACTAGTGTATTCACTAGGTCTAGTATTAAATAGAACATATGTTACACACTTTTATTAGGCTACATTTACAACCACAGTCATTACATTCCGCCTAAATGCCATATTCCTCTTCCCATAGAAGAAAGAGTTTTGCCTCCATAGAATGAACCAGTCCTCTAGTGAACCATTCAGTATTTCGGCACTAGCCTGGTGCCACAAATTGGCATCCCGGTCAAGCCCAGGTAGAGCCTGGTCAAACCCAAGTAGGGCTTAATCAACCCTATGTAGAGCCACGTCAATTCTTGGCCGAGCTTCGTCAAACCCAGGTGGAGCTTCGTCTAACCCAGGCGAAGTCCTTCCACGAACTAAGTAGGGTCCAATGAAGACCAGTCGAGCCCGGTTAAGGAAGGCCCAGTGAAAGGGTGGAAGTCCTGACCGCGCTATGAGCTCCCTTCCATTGAACGCTCCTGAGCAAAGGAACTGGTCGAACGGCTCTCTTCTTGGCCTTTTGAGGTTAAGGAAGGCCCAATGAAAGGGTGGAAGTCCTGACCACGCCATGAGCTCCTTTGCATTGAAAGCTCCTGAGCAAAGGAACTGGTCGAACGACTTCTGTTCTTGGCCTTTTGAAGTCTTTAGTTTTCCTTCTGGGAATCGTTTAAAGGCCCGCACGGATCTACTTGGACCCGACTAGACTGGATCATGTAAAGGTATGTACCGATTTTGGTTTGTCCGACCGACATACACGATCCAATCTGGTCTAATCAGACCAGATCTGTTCGTCTGCCTCAAAGCCAGGTCGTACTGTAAATGAGGTCCCTAAGGCCGGCCACACACGTGCAGTTTAAACTGACAGTTACAACTGTTCAGTTATAACTGTCAGTTGAAACTGCACGTATGTGGGTATCTCAGTGATACTGAGATACCCACACACGTGCAGTTTCAACTGACAGTTATAACTGAACAGTTGTAACTGTCAGTTTAAACTGCACGTGTGTGGCCGGCCTAACACGTCCTTCCACGAACTTAACTGACAAGAACTTGCTCGATGTCCATTAAATAATTATCGGCCATCAACATGTGAATTTGGAAATATAGTTTCGTTTTCCCCTTTTTTATTTCTTTATTGCTGATGATGTAACCTGAAGTATACTGGTCTCTCATTCGCTTAAACGTTGGTTCGAATCTCTCATTCAAGGCTTCGGCGGCACCTTCGCGCCTCCTGGCGTATACCTCTCGATCTCTTCCCCGCGAAGGCGCGGTATTAAGTCTTCAGTGGAAGCTACCATTTACAGTTATTTTTCAGATTTTTCATCACAGCATGACCACAATACGACTAGAGGGAAAATAGACTCTACTGTCATTTACAGCATCAGTAGCAGCTGGTAGGTGGAACAGAATATCCGGAACCAGTCAGAACAGAACATTGGTAACGGAACATAACGGAACATCTTGAACAGAACGGAGCATCAGGAATGGAACTGAGCATCAGGAACGGAACTCCGGAACGGAACGGGACATCCGGAACGGAACGAGAAATCCGGAACGGAATGGGACATCCGAAACGGAATGGGACATCCGGAACGGAATGGGACATCCGGAACGGAACGGAGCATCAGGAATGGAACCGAGCATCAGGAATGGAACCGAGCATCAGGAACGGAACTGAGCATCAGGAACGGAACTGAGCATCAGGAACGGAACTGAGCATCAGGAACGGAACTGAGCATCAGGAACGGAACTGAGCATCAGGAACGGAACTGAGCATCAGGAACGGAACTGAGCATCAGGAACGGAACTGAGCATCAGGAACGGAGCGGAGCATCAGGAATGGAACTGAGCATCCTGAACGGAACGGAACATCCTGAACGGAACGGGACATCCTGAACGGAACGGGACATCCGGAACGGAACGGGACATCCGGAACGGAACGGGACATCCGGAACGGAACGGGACATCCGGAACGGAACGGGACATCCGGAACGGAACGGGACATCCGGAACGGAACGGGACATCCGGAACGGGACATCCGGAACGGAACATCCGGAACTACACTAAATGTCTATAAGAGTACATAAAGCTCGTTACAAAGGGCACCGAGTCTGAACGGCGAGTCTACCTCTCTTCTCTCCCCCCCATTCCCCCCAACCTTCCTTCCCCCTTTAAAAACAAAAGCAAAAAGAGGTCTGTGGAAAGGAACTATTAACAAGGATTTTCTATTTCTTTTTTTAATATAATCTCCAGAAACACATCAAAGGACTCCGAAATTTCAGCATCTTCGTCATGACAACACACTCCATGGATTTCTTCCATCTACCGCCGCCAGGCGATTTTATTCACCTGGAAGAAGCGTCAGCTAAGTGGGAATCGTCT
>NC_134778.1:2158632-2163632 GCF_046742065.1 Oratosquilla oratoria
ACAGGGTGGCGGGGGCTGCTCACGAGGTCGGCCGCACAACCCTCGCCAGCAGGAGCAACGGCAGGAGCAGACGTAGGTTCCCCTCCTCGTCGTCCTCCTCCTCCACCACCACCACCTCCTCCTCCTCCTCCTTGGAGGAGATCCTCCTCCTCGCGTAGTAGTAACAGCGGCGGCGGCGGCGGCGGCGGAGGCGGGGGAAACGGCGGTGGCTCTGCTGCCAAGCCGCCGACCCCGGGGGGCGGAAAGGGGCTGTAGAGAGGTAGGGGGGCCGTTCCCTGGCCAGGCCCAGGTCTCCTGCGCGCTGGGACTGCAATCTTGCCGAGGGCTGCCGTGGCACCAGACACTTCGTCGTCGTCTTCGTCAGAAGGGTAGTGGTTCTCGACTTGGACGTTGTTGCGGCGACCGGCAATCGCACACGCGCGCCCCCTTCGGTGCGGTCTCCACCTGCCTCCTCCTCCTCCTCCTCCTCAGGGGGGTTAATGGGTTGAAGGGTGGGTTGGTAGTCTTAATGTGTGGAGACACCACCAGGTCTTTCCTACCGGTAACCGGAAGAACTTACTAACCTCCGGAAGGGGAGGCAAGAACAGGGTATTAGGAGAAGGTGGGAGAGTGTGTGTTCTGGGCACTCCTGGGTATGTATGTAAGGATTCTGTAGAGTGATGTTGGTGTGCAGGTTAATCTTGCGACACGGTGCGAGGTGTGATGGGAAAGGGGGTTAGAAAGGTATGGGGTCGTTCTGAAGCCTATGCGTTGAGCAAAGACAAAACACGACACGCAACTACGCGTGTATGTGTGTGTGTGTGTGTGTGTGTGTGTGTGTGTGTGTGTGTGTGTGTGTGTGTGTGTGTGTGTGTGTGTGTGTGTGTGTGTGTTTGTGTGTGTATGATGGGTAGGAATTGGGGGTGGGGGGCAGGTGGGTAGGTGGATGGGTGGGGAGGGTGGAGGGATGGGGGTGGGGGGAGGTCGGACTACTACAATCCCCCAGAACTACCGCACAGGCCAGCGATCTGGGGATTCCCACCAGTTTTTCTCACTTCTGGGGTGCCTGAAGCCCTTGAGGAACTTCATCACAATCGTACACAATCGTATTGCACACTGACAATCATAAACAAGAACAATTCCACTGTATAGAACAACACTTGAGAGAGAGGGGCGGTTGTAGGGCTATATACTATACATACACATATATATACATATATACATATATATACGTATATTTATATATATACTAATTCCTTCCCTCTCTCTCCTTTCTTTTTCAAATTTCCAATTTCTCTCTCTCTTTTTTATCTTCTTTTCCGTGACTTATTTGTAAACAACGGTCATGCCGACTTTCCACAATTCAGTCTGTCACCTTAAACACTAGCCCCCTTCGGGAGTGATAACGGGGGCTCCTAGAGAAGGCAGGGCTGCGTTCTGGCTCTCACCAGGAAACTCCCGCAAGATCAGTCCGTGGCAAGGGCTGGCGACCAGACGTCATATGTTGTCGCCACCACGGCCAGGGCGGGTCTGACTTGCACACCACTACAATCCAACTCGGACTTCGGACCGGCTGCTCAGTTGCCAAATGTCGCCAATTTCTGGAACCGCCTCCAACCTCGCCACGCGTGTGTCCTCTGCAGTGGACACGTTTTGACTACATAATTACATTCTTATGACACAGGTGTCCTAGGGCACTGGCATCCCACACAGGGATAACAGTGTCAGGAGGCTGGGCCTGGCGACAGACAGGAATGACAAGCGCCAAGTGCAGAGAATGACTGTTTTCTTCCTTTACGCATGCGTGAATGAGAAGCACCGGCCCTCTGCAATATCCCCCCGTCCCCACACCCGCCCCCCACCTCTCCCTCCCCCCCTCTTCCTCCCACTCCCTCCCCTGTCCCCCTCCCTCCCCCCCATCTCCAAACCACCACCAACCACACCAGTCCACCCCCTCCCCCGCTACCGGACGATATCAAAAGAGGACAACTCATACGAAACCTCCCACCACCCCTCGTCTCCTCTCTTCCTCCTCTTCCTCTTCCTCTTCCTCTTCCTCTTCCTCCTCTTGCTCCAGCCCCCCACCGCAGCCGCCAACGCCGCAACGCAGCCACCTCCGCCCTGAGGAGGAGGCTCTTTTAATTGGTCCACGTCTTGTAGAATGCATGACCACACTGACTTGATTCCCTCTTTCCTCTTCACGTCTACGATCCGAAGGCCAGTCAAAGTAACTGAAATGCAAGTAAGGAAGAGAAGGGAAGGGAAAGGAAGAGAAGGGCAGGGAAGGGAAGAGAAGGTAAGGGAAGGGAAGGGAAGGGAAGGGAAGGGAAGGGGAAGGGAAGGGAAGGGAAGGGAATCGTAGAGAAGGGAAAGAAAGAGAAGAAATGGGAAGGTAAAGGAAGGAAAAGGAAAGATAAAGGAAGGGAAAGGAAGAGAAGGAAAGGGAAGGAAAGAGAAGAGAGGGGAGGGAAGGGGAGGGAAGGAAAAGATGAGTAAAGGAAGGGAGACGGGGTTGCGAGGAATAGAGAGGAAAGGGGGAAAATCAAAACGAGAAAGAATGGAAGGGAAAGGAAAGGGAAGGGAAAGGGAAAGGAAGGGAAGGGAAGGGAAGAGAAGGGAAAGGAAGGAAAGGGAAGGGAGAGGAAAGGAAAAGAAAGGAAAGGGAAGGGAAGGAAAGGGAAGGAAAGGGAAGGGAAGGAAAGGAAAGGGAAGGGAAGGGAAGGGAAGGGAAGGGAATGAAATGTGTATGAAGGAAAGGGGAGATGGTGAGAGGGAAAGAGACAGAAGGAGGAAACTAAAATAAGGAAAGGGAGGAAAAGGGAAGTGGGAAGGAGGGAGGGAGGGAGGGAGGGAGGGAGGGAGGGAAAGGGTGGAAAAGATGAGGAAAACAAGGGAGAGCGGTGATGTGGGAAGGAAAGGAGAGGAACAGAAAAGAGAAAAGAGAGGAGAGAGGAAAGGGGAGAAGGAAAGGAAAGGAAAGGAAAGGAAGGGATGGGGAAGGACTGGAGGGAAAAGAAGGGGATGTCCATGGAATGGAAAACAAGAGATGATTAAAAAAGATGTGTTAAGGGAAACAGAAAGGAAAGAAGGAAGGTGGGGAAAGAAGGAAAGGAAAGGGAATTGAAGGTGAAGGAAGGGATGGAAAGGAAAGGAAATAGATGGGAAGGAGAAAGAAGAGAAGTTAAACACAGAGGATGAGATGGAAAGAGTCACACCATCACTACTATTCTGCCTCCTATCAGACTATTTTATTAACTATTCAGATACCTCTACATTAATTTAATATATTCTAATTTGAATCAACTCAGCCATGCTTTCGAAGCTTAAATATTTAACTTTTTTATCATTAGTTTATTTATATCTTTGCTATCAAGTGAACACTTGTGTGTGTGTGTGTGTGTGTGTGTGTGTGTGTGTGTGTGTGTTTGTTTGTGTGTGTGTGTGTGTGTGTGTGTGTTTGTTTGTGTGTGTGTGTGTGTGTGTGTGTGTGTGTGTGTGTGTGTGTGTGTGTGTGTGTGTGTGTGTGTGTGTGTGTGTGTGTGTGTGTTTGTTTGTGGTGTGTGTGTGTGTGTGTGTGTGTGTGTGTGTGTGTGTGTGTGTGTGTGTGTGTGTGTGTGTGTGTGTGTGTGTGTGTGTGTGTGTGTGTGTGTGTGTGTGTGACGGAGAACTGGAAGGGTGAAGAAAAAGAAGTACTCTCATCCCCCCCCCTCTCTCTCTCTCTCTCTCTCTCTCTCTCTCTCTCTCTCTCTCTCTCTATCTATCTATCTATCTATCTATATCTCTCTCTATCTCTCTCTCTCTCTCTCTCTCTCTCTCTCTCTCTCTCTCTCTCTCTCTCTCTCTCTATATATATATATATATATTATATATATATATATATATATATATATATATATATCTTTCTCTCTCTCCTTCTCTTTATGTATTTACTTACTTAACTTCAGAGTGTTGAAGTCCCATTTGGCAAACTAACTTTCCTCTCGGACTGAAGTTGTGTGATTTTGATGCAAATTCTTTCCCATTTAAGAAAGGATTCAGACGCAATTGAGAAACAGTTTCTGGGTGCGTGGAAACTACACAGAGTAAAGCACTAACAGTGGTATTCTTAAAAAAAAAAAAAAAAAAAAAAAATCCCCTTAGATAAATCTTATATAAATATTTGGAAGGGAAAGATTTATGTAAGGATAGAATTTTTTATTAAGAATGCCACCGTAAGAATGTTTCGGTGGTATTCTAAAACAAATAAGGAAAGAATTTTTTTAAGAATACCACCGTAAGACTGTAGAGTCCAAAGAAGGCTTCTTCCACTCAATTATATTTTTCCCTTTTCTTGCTGGAAGGCTAATTTTTTTTATATAATTTACTTCTTTAATGTATTTATTTATTTTTTGTTTATCCATTAATTTGATTTATTCATCCACTTGTTTAAACATACATTTATAGATGTATTTATTAATTGATTGTTATTGTAGAAAGTAACCGTTTGATAAATGATAGCTAGCATGGTTTCAGACGGAAACGTTCTTGCGTGGACTAACTTACTCGAATTCTACAACACAGTTATCTCGAATTATGACAAAAGAAACAATATAGATTTAATATATCTAGACTTTGCAAAAGCTTTTGATACCGTCCCACACGAACGACTAATTACTAAATTAGCTTTACACGGAATAAGTGGTAGCCTATTAAGTTGGACTAGTAATTGGTTGAATGGTCGAAAACAGAGAGTTGTTTTAAATGGAATAACTTCTGGATGGAATAATGTTACAAGTGGAGTTCCTCAGTGTTCCGTTCTTGGGCCACTTCTATTCATAGTATATATAAATGATATAGAGCATGGACTAATATCTACTGTTTCCAAATTTGCTGATGATACAAAACTGTGCGGAGTGGCAAATGATCACTCAAACCAATTAGATATTCAAGAAGATTTAGATAAATTACAGCAATGGTCTGAAAAGTGGCTAATGAAATTTAACACAAGTAAATGCAAGGTAATGCACATAGGTAAAAATAAC
>NC_134778.1:2171132-2173632 GCF_046742065.1 Oratosquilla oratoria
CTGAAGTAGGAGCAGAAGAGGATAGCTGTATGAAGAGGAGGGGGAGCAGGAGAAGGAGAGGAAAAGAAGGTCAAAAACAGAAGAAGGAACAGAAAGGAAGGACAGGAAGAGGAGGGGCAGCGAAAGCAGGAATAGGAAGAGGAGGAAGAACAGAAGCAGGAACAGAAGAGGAGGGACAGAAGGGAGAGGAGGACTAGGAGGAGGAGGAGGAGGAGGAGGAGGAAGGGCAGGAGCAGTAAGAGAAGGAGGAAGAGGACCAAGGGAAGGAAGGACATGGGGAAATAGAAAGAAAGGACGGAGGAAGGATGGGGACGGAAGGTGATGAAGAGAAGAAGAAAAAATTATTGTAAGAAGGACAAAAGTATAGGGAAGAGATGAAATAGGAGGAGGAGGAGGAGAAAGAAGAGGAAGAGGAATAAGAGGAAAAGGACGAAGAGAAATAGAGGAGGAGAAGTAGTGTTATGAATAGAAGGAGATGAGGAGAAAGGGAATGGAAAGAAAGAAATGAAAGGAGCAAGGGATAGAAGGAAAAGTAGTTAGAGAAGAGGAAAAAGAGAAGAGGAGGAGAAGGGGAAGGAGAAAGAGGAAGAGATGGAGAAGGAAGAGGAGGAAAATTATAAAGAGGAGGACAAGGGTGAAGAGAAGAAGGAGGAGGAGGAAAAGAAGGAGGATGAAGAGGAGGAAGAGGAGATGGGGAAGTAGGAGGAGAAGAAGAAGAAGGAGGACGGATTGCACAATGGCAGAAAGCGCGCCATAATGGTGGTAAGTTCCTCTCTGAAAGGAAACCCGACTGCAGAAACATCTCGGATGGAGAAGCACTATCCGATCGTCAAAAAATCCGATCTCTGAGTAGAATGAATGACCCTGTGATTTATGTACAGTGCTATATACAAATACTTATATAAATACAGGGTGCAGTGATCTGACACATTTGTAGGTTTAATAAAACCACAATAAAATAAAGAATGAAAAAAGTGTTTTTATTTTCCAAATGTACACATACTCGTACTGCCATTTTGTTTCATTTTGTCTTCAGTACCCATATGGATTGAACAGGCGAGCACGGCGCTTTCAATGTGGAAGCGTTTTCAAGAACAACGAATCGGTAACTACAACGCAAAGAGCGTTCCGTGTGTACTTCAGGCTTGGTAGACATGATCCCGTACCTACTCGAAACACGATTTTGTTATGAGTTACCATCTTCAGAGCTAGTGGATAGTACTATGGCGGCGGTAAGAGTTTCAGTTCGACAGCCTCCACGATGTTCGGCAAGGAAACACGTCGATGCTCTTAGGCTTTCCGATAGAAGTTTGCGAAGAATTCTTCACAAGGATCTGCAAATGCATCCGTACAAAATTATGTTAGTACAGGAACTCAGCGAAAAAGACGATTAGAATCGCAGAATATTATGTTCGGAAATTCATCAACATGTCCCCCCACCACCCCCGTTGCCGTTGTGTTTTTCAGTGACGAGGCCCATTTTCACCTGTGTGGAAGCATGAATAAGCAAAATTTCAAAATATTGGTCCGAGAACAACCCTGTGAGTTACACGAACGGCCCTTCCACAGTCCTCGTGTAACCGTACGGTGTGTGGTAGCAGAATTTGGCATTTTGGGTCCGTCCTTGTTCGGAGAAGGCAATGTTACAGTGACCGTTAACTCTGATCCATATTGTGTGTTGTTAGAGACCTCTGAGACCCAGATTGAATAAACTCGATAGAAACAATGTTTGGTTTCAACAAGATGGTGCAACAGCCCACACTTCTAGACGTTCGATGAAGGTTTTGAGGCCATTTGATCTCATTGCGCGGTGATATCGGTTGGTCCGCCCGATCACTTGATCTGAACCCGTGCGATTTTTTTTTTCTGTGGGGATATTTGAAATCAGAAGTCTACAGTCGTCGCCCTCGATCTATTGAACAATTAAAAGATGGCCATTTGCCAATAAACTGCTGCCATTCCACTTGAAATGACCCGTCAAGTTATGGACAACTTTCGCTAACGCCTTCGACGGTGTGTGGATAATAACGGCACCCGTTTGACTGATATAATTTTTATAGGAAAATGAAAGAAAATTGCATTATATGTACATTTGAAAAATAAAAACGAATCATTCTTTATTCTATTCTGGTTTTCTTAAACATACAAATGTATCATCATTTTGCCGCACCCTGTACTTATACATATTTGTATACTTATACAAGTACATACGCATATTTATATACGCATACCTACACATATATATATAGGTAAATATATATATATATATATATATATATATATATACATATAGATATACATATATTCATACATATGCATGACATACATAGACATATACATATATTCATACATATGCATGACATACATAGACATATACATATGCATTTACATAAATATACATGCCTTTATTGATTATTTCATCAATATCAGCTCTACCCAAAGTAATTATTCGAGAATACATACACTAAAGGACCTGTCATAACAACAACAATAACAGCAC
>NC_134778.1:2191132-2213632 GCF_046742065.1 Oratosquilla oratoria
GACGTCCAAAGACTAAACCCATCTCTATCTATTTAAGGCCTAGATTAGATATGTTCATTATAGCTACGCCAGACAATTTTATTCAGATCAGGAGCCATTAGCATGCTACAGGACAGATTCAAATCCTGAATTAGCGTTCATAAAAGTCGTGACCGTAAATTTAGGCAAAGAAAAGCGTAATAGATCTATATCATTTCCACATTTAAATGATAACATATATTCAAATAATTTGACACTACCCATCAGCAACTCACATAAAACCTCTTAATTTTAGTGTCAGGTAAAGACGTGCTTGTGTGTGTGTGTGTGTGTGTGTGTGTGTGTGTGTGTGTGTGTGTGTGTGTGTGTGTGTGTGTGTGTGTGTGTGTGTGTGTGTGTGTGTGTGTGTGTGTGTGTGTGTGTGTGTGTGTGTGTGTCTGAATGTGTGTGGGGTGCGGGACTACTCAACACCGCCAACTTAACACCGCCAACTCAACACCGCCGACTCAACGCCAGGACAACTCAACACCGGGACAACTCAACACCGGGACAACTCAACACCGGGAGAGGTCACCGATAAAGTTATTCCTTATTTACAGCTCATGATTATTATTATTTTTTTGCTTGTATGTATATATGTATAAATAAGTTTATTTAGAACCATATATATTTGTATGTGTATATATAATGTGTATACTCTAACCGGTATATGTATGTACATATATAATGTGTATGTTCGAACCAGTATATGTGTGTGTATATATATAATGTACATATTTGTGTAAATGCATCTTCATACATAATTAAATGTATGTTCCTGTGTTTGAATGTATGGTTAAATGTATTCTTATATGCGTTTCTATATGCATGTAATATATATATATATATATATATATATATATATATATATATATATATATACGCATACATATGTATGTATGTAGATACATTACACACGCACACACACAATATATTTTTATGCGACGTTTTTGTTTGAAATTTCCTGGCCAGGAAAGGCTAATCAAGATGCATATATCAAAGGAGGATACCGTAAGTTAATCCTAAGGTTAAAAGAGACAAACAAATAGAGATTGAGATAATCTGCCCAGATTTATTTTGAAAGTATTTTTTTTTTTTTTTACTTAATAAATGGCAATTTTTCTGAAATGGCAATCTTAACACTGGCTGTTTTCCTTGGGGAAATATTCCCAATGGTAATTTCCCCACTGGGAGTTTTCCTAGAACCCATCTTAAAAGTTAAATCAAACTAAAGTATATTATATTAAGAGTACTTTTTTTATTTTGTATTTTAAAGGAAATAGAAACTTTAGATACTTAACTAAGTAATTTATTTGTTATATAACATTATTTGAAACATTAAAGATTAATAAATAAATACTTGGCTTGAATCTTAAAGAAAACGGCTACAATTTAAAAACATAACTTTTTAAAATTAAATATAAGCTATTTACAAAGGATACATTTTCAACATAAGTCTGAAAGGTAATGAAGGAATTTAATTAAAATTGTATGCAATTCCCATCACATATTCTGTGGGGGCTCGTTCGGAAAAAGTGTAAACAATATGCCGAATTCTATCATCTGCCTTCATATACTTCTTCAGTTTAGGAGGGGGTGGATGTCCCCCAATCAACTGCTCAAAAAATGCATCGCGATTTCTTTGCACCTTCTGCAGTCCTTTAATAAATCTCCAAATAGTAGGATGCTCCATTCCGAGTTCTGTCTGTAGTCTCCTGTTAGCTGCTTCAGCATGATTATTTGTCCGATCTTCCATTTGTAATGTCCTTTCGTACACATTCCACATTTCAGGGGGGAAGAGTGGAGGTCTTCTGCCGTTTCCACGTCGATTTGGTCTTCCATATAGTTATCTTCGAACCAATTCAGCAATGTTGCAAGTTCCTCATTTATGTCCACAGAGAGGGCATCAACATAAGTATCAATATGAGCGAGAGGAACAAATGCTAAACTTAATATCATCTTGGCTCTTAGGGCAAAGCTAGCGTCGTTGTTATACATAGAAGTGTAACCCATGGCAGTTATCTTTCTGTGCATATTTTGTGATAAATGGAAAAAACATCCTTTTATTTCAACTTCTGGAAAGACTTCTTTCAACGCTGTAAAGGCAGCGTGCTCAAAGTCGCAAATAATAGATGTTGGGCTTAGTGTGGGCTCGAGATCTTTCAGCATTTCAAACATCTTTGAATAAGTTGATCGCTGCTTATTTGGCAAAAGAGCATAGATAATTGGAATTACACCATTGAATTTCTTTGCAAGAATAATGTAAACCTGTGAAAATAATCTTGGTGCTATTTTAAAAGTTCCATCGCCATACCAAGTATCAGACGATTGTAAATGTTGCAACCAACTTTCTCTTCCAAAAAGCAGAATTCTGTGTAATCCAGGACCACTATCTCCAATCAGGAAATTTTCTTCTCTCCCTTCTTCTGGAATGTAAATCTTGTACTGGTGTGGCAACTCTAATTCTTGAAGATCTACAGGAGTCGGAGGGGGGGCACTTACGGCTCTCCTTTTGCGTTTAATCGTTTTTCTCATAGCTGAAGCATCAGGTAATGATCCAAGTGTAACTTGTGAAACATTAGTTAATATTTCACTTATTACTACACTTGGTTTTTCAATGGTGTCTACGGCGCGTCGTTTCAAGGCTGTGTAAGCTTTAGCCACTTCTACATTGGATACAGATGAATTATGGGAATGCTTGTTTACTTCCTTGATAACAGACCCAAATTGTGTATGAATCCTTGCATTGCACCTAGAACCTTGATCACAACGCCAAAATTTTATATTATTATCTATTTTACTAAACTTATCAAACACAAACATATGTCCTTCGTATGCAAATTTCTCTTTTCCTCTTTGACTAAGTATTTCCATTTTGGGTGTGATGAAAAAATTATATATATATTTTTTCACAAATATCTTTCAAAAATTCTAAGTCGTAGACCGATGTAAAGAGATGGACAACCAACACTGGTATTGAGCTATGCTTGCTTCGTGTTACTACTGTGGCAAAGTTGGTCAATTTATATGACAAAAGAAGGAACGTGGCAAAGTGTCAGGTGTGGCGGGCTGTCACAGCGGGTGGACCAAGTATCCGACTGTTGTTCGCGTGGCTGAAACGTCCGTCTGGATCAGGGGCTCTGTGTTTATTGTTCATTACGACAAAGCGTGCTGCTGCTTTAGCCAATATTAAATCCCCAGTCCTCTTATTGATGTTATCATAGATGTTGATAAAAACGGACTCCATCGCCTTTCTTTCCTGCCGATCCAGAGCCCCTGATCCAGACGGACGTTTCAGCCACGCGAACAACAGGCGGATACTTGGTCCACCCGCTGTGACAGCCCGCCACACCTGACACTTTGCCACGTTCCTTCTTTTGTCATATAAATTGACCAACTTGACTTCAAACTATGTTCCTCTGAAGAAGCCACTTAGGCGAAACTAGTCAGGAATAAAAGTATTTCCCTCAGCTCGTGTTCCCTTGCCTCCTATCCACATTCGTCACAATGTATACACATTATTATTATTATTATTATCATATCATTATCATTATTATTATTATTTTTATTATTATTATTTTTATTATTATTATCATTATTAAGGCGAAGTGGTTTATAAAGCAAATGGTAAATCTGATCTAACGAAGTCAACTATGATATTCACAAATATGTTTTTCAAAATTATCATACATCATCATAACATTTACATTTCTTTTCATTGTCTCCTATCTATTTCTTCATTCTGATTACCACACTTTTGGTTCTTTTCATTGTCTTTGCATTTTTTTTCATTGTCTTTGCATTTTTTTTCATTCGGGACAACTCAACACCTCTCCCGGTGTTGAGTTGTCCCGGTGTTGAGTTGTCCCGGTGTTGAGTTGTCCTGGCGTTGAGTCGGCGGTGTTGAGTCGGCGGTGTTGAGTTGGCGGTGTTGAGTTGTCCCTTCCCGGTGTGTGTGTGTGTGTGTGTGTGTGTGTGTGTGTGTGTGTGTGTGTGTGTGTGTGTGTGTGTGTGTGTGTGTGTGTGTGTGTGTGTGTGTGTGTGTGTGTGTATGTGTGTGTGTGTCTGTGTGTCTGTGTGTGTGTGCGTGTGTATTTATGCTCACGCGCCTTTATATCGTGCACAAATCAGTATAGTTTATTATAATATATCGTCTGCTTATGGGGATTACTGTTGTGATATATATATACATACATATATATATATATATATATATATATATATATATATACTGTATATATATATATATATATATATATCTGTGTGTGTGTGTGTGTGTGTGTGTGTGTGTATGTGTGTGTATGCATATACATATATATATGTATATGTATATATATATATATATATATATATATATATATATATATATATATATATATATATATATATATATATAGCCTATCTTTGGATGCACTTAAGTCTTAAACCAGTATTACACGGACAAATTTTGCCTGATCTTATCACGTTCCGTGAGCATATTGCTTACGCAAACGTGGTTTTTCGTCATCTCAGCGTCCTCAGCCTAGCGTAATCACTGCTTACGGTAAGGAAATTTCTGGCGATATACTTCAAGGTTCAGTGAGGCTACTTTACGATATCCATTTGAAAAAATCGGCAAATTGTGTTAAATAGGGATTTTTAAGATTAGCAGACAAATTGAGAACTGTTTTACTTGCTCAAAAAGTGAAATAACAAAATATTCCAAATGGACGATATTGAGGTCGGAAATATAATTTTTTTGGGTCAATCTAATAATTTTTCTTATTAATTGTTACTCATTCTCTTATCAATATTATTAACTGGATCTGTTGAAAATATTTGTCAAAATTCATTTTCACCTTCGCCATGTCTGTACAATGGAAGAGTGAGCGTAGTCCATACCATATGATTAATTGCTTGAGCAGCTTGAGAAATTTATGCTCACGGAATGTGCTGTGCCCAGGCGCAACTTGTCTGTGTAATACCGGGTTTATGCGGGTCGGGGTCATGTTTGTGTGACCACGAGAACACACCACCTGCCCTAGGTTCGTACCCAAGGCTCTCTATCGAGTGTGGGTGGACTGTCCACAGTACAGTGTGTCAGGCTGCAATAATCTTACTACCTAGCAAACAAACTAACCTATTGATCTGTTAGGTTCTGTCAGGTTAACCTGCATATTGTATTATCCCAGTTTCCCTCACTCTAACCCTATACCACTTCCTATACCTCCCACCTGCAACCCTATCTCCCAACCCTACACGTGTCGTAAGCTTGTTCGGGACCTGCCCAGCTGTCACCCTTCCCCCCTACCCCATTCCCCCTACTCTTCTACTCCATCCCCCCACCCCCACCCTGCCTCTACACAAGAGTTCACTCTTCCATGACCCATGACTGTTTCCTGCTTCCTGATGGTGATTGTGGTGGTGGCGTGGGGGGGGGAGGGGCTCGTATCCTGCGGGAAGCTGCATCCTGTTCTATTTTCCGTGTTCCAGAATTCTGCTGCAGGATCTATCCTGCGCTCAAAGGATTCTGAAGCCAAACATAACAAAAGTAATGCAATGTAGCCCTATTTTCTTCAAGAGATGGAGACGTACTTCACTATCATCATAAATCCATGTTCATAATTATCATGTTTTACTCAGTTATATTTTTACCACTTCCTGTTTTTTCTCTCTTTCATAAACATAATTGAGAAAAAAAAGGGAGAAAATCTTCGCTTTGTTTAGATATGTGGAGCATAAGTTTAATTTTGAACCAAAATATCACGGACTGACATTACCGGACAACATATATATTTTTTCTTAATCTTTACAATGAAACTATAATTAAACATGAAAAATTGCCTACTTGTACTTGAAACAAACATCTAAATATAGCAAATCCAACTCAGTACCCCATAAAAGAAGGTGAGGACCTTACACCAGAAGTCGCCGAGTAGCTGTGGCCTAAACCGTCACCTTTACCCTGTTATGCACTTTAAGGACTCTTGGGGCAGGTGACAGTCACTGCTGGGAATAGTAGAGGAATGCAAGGTTCGAGACCATCACGCCTCCGATTACACCATCAGCGCTGTAGGCCAGAGAAGTTTGATCAAGGTAATCTAAATGAATAAATACAATTCTAGGATGGGGACAAGATTCTAGGGGACGACTGACGGGCTCAACCACGTGGTCGGTCGAGGAGTCCTGTCAATCGTCTCCTTGTCTCTGAAGTAACTGAAGTATCCTGAAACCAGGGCTACAGTGCACCTCTGGTACTGGAGCTCTGGAGGATCTGACAAAGTCCTACCATCCCTATCATGTTTCTACATAGAGTGGACCTCCCCCCTCTTCCCCAAAAATAGGTTTTCGTTTTGTCACAAACACTGAGACAAAATTGTTCATACGAGTAAAAAGAGTATAAGGTAAATAAATAATTTTGCTAGGTGCCGAGGCGGCGCTCCGGCGAGCTCTGGCAGCACTGCTAATGACTGAAACTCAATGAAGGGTTCTTACGGGGGCCTTTAAGAGGCTGGTAGATGAGCTGGTAGAAAGAGGGGTAGAAGACGAGTGTTATATTTCTATGGGTTAGTTATTTACAAACACAGCCGAAGGCAAGTGAGTTACATAAGTTTGCTCTCCACTGTGTGCTTATAAACAATGGCCGGAGGCCTGGTTTCATCGCTGACTTGCACAATCTTGTAACCAAAGTGAGATATATAGAGATTTGAGAATGGTTAAGTAAACAATATTGCGTATAGGTAGGTAACAACAAATCTAATTGAGGAAAGGGTGGAGGGGAAAATTCAATTGGTTCACGATTGTAAGAACACGCCCTTTGGGGAGGATCTTAAATACAAAATTAAAGATCATTGGACAAAAGAAATCACTACGTCAATGCAAAATTCAAGTGTTCTCGGGAGGTTTCTTGAGTGTAGCTCAGAGAAGCACGTTTTATAAGAATTAACGGAAGAAAGGAAAGAACTTACCATAATTTTATTCCCCCTCCAATACATAAGATAATACTGAAGGAAAGATTCTAAGTGAATTATTGGAGGCAACAGGGCCTACTGACTAAAATTGTGAGTGAAGAAAGTGGAATTGACGAATAACAGGAGAGAAAGGTGGGTGAAAGTTGAAAGGAGGATGAAAGGGCCGACAATGGGAACATCCCCATTAAACAACACCTTACACGTTAGGTGGTGCTCTCCCTTCTATATATGTTGCCGTTAGATGATATATTCATCTCTAAGGCATTAAGTAGGTAGAGGTGCTGTAATTTGGCCCTGTCTCCTCACATAGTTGGCAGTACGTTTTCTTTTGTCCTAAACACCCTTCTAGGGCGTTTTTCAAAGAACATGGAGAGAACTCGAACCATTGTCTGTGCGACTGGTTACCTGAAGGCAATGACGTAACCGACTGTTGCATACAGGGCGTTCAAAAGGAATGATCTGGAACTCATCTTCACTATTACCTGATGCCACAACTGCACCATATGTAGTCTTAATTTTACCGTGTATTTTATTCAGGCGAGCCATCTGACAAGAGTGTGAAGCTTCGAAAAAGGGATCAACTTCACACACTTGCCAGATGGCTCACCTGAATAAAGAACTCGACGAAATTAAGACTACATTCTTACTATACGAGTCGGCCTCGGAGAATAATAAGGACGAATTCCAGATCATTCCTTTTGTACGGTCAGCATGATAAAATCGGTAGTAGCAGTGATGTGGTTGAAATAACACTGGCTAACAAAGATTTTGTCCCAAAGAAAACAATAGCTGTATCTTATATATTTTTCATGCAGAATCCAAAAATAATGTCTAACTTTTTCCATCACCCATATTTTTTGCGTTCCACGGTATGTTACATTACCTGTGTTACGCGGGATAAATTTCAGTCTAGCGGTTGGCAACACTGAATTGGTAACACTGCTAGAGATTGTTATACGTTTGGCAGTACTGTGTTTGAAGTGTTGGTGTGAGTTTGTGTGGCAAAAATTTTGTGATATTGTACAGTAGCGTACCAGCCATCACCTTCGTAATGCCAAGAAACTATATAAACCGCCTAGACACTTTTTACTTTATTTGTGGTGTATTGCCTTATAGAAACATTCTGAAAACATATCTTAAATCAGGGGGGAAAATTCTATCAAGCTCATTTCCTTTTGCTTGTGGGACAGGTGTTTTAATATATTTTGTTGACCAGTGTAATCAAGCTGTACACCGGTTTTCTTACAGAAAACTGATTTTTCAGTCATTTGAATATCATTAAATTAAATGCATTTCAAAGTTATATATGGTGCTGCTTTAATTAAAACCACGCAAGTGGTCTTTTGTTTTCCACTGTACAGCCGAATTGATGAAAAAAAAAAAATCAAAACAAGTTTGACATGAGATAAAGTTTTATTGTGGGACGCATTAAAAATGGTTCAAATTATGAAACATCTTTTATTTAGGGGAAAGTTGGTGAGTTTTTTGGGACGAGGCGGACAAGCAAATGAATGCCACAGTTTTTGTCAGAAACTTTGGCAATAATGCTCGAAATCTAAATAAATGAAACGAAAAAAATCTTAATATGAGGAAAGGGAAACAACACAGTGAAATAGAGAAGAAAAAAATAATGATAAATAAATATATAAATGGACAAGTATATGAATGAGTAAACACATAGACGAATAGATAATAAGTAAATACGATGATAGATGGATAGATAGAGAGATGAGTAATAGAAGATATTAAAAAAATTAATCAATAAAAAATAAAACAATTAAATAAAATAGAAATACTGGAGAGCCTATTACTGCTTTTGATATCAGATAACATGTTAAGGATAAAAAATATATATTGGACATATGTTGCAAGAAATGCCTGTAGATTGTCATTGTTTTTCATTCTATACTAGCATGCACACGCGCATGCATTAGCTACACGATGTCAGATCTTGGTGGTAGCAGCAAGCTTCAACGGGACCCCTATTGTGTGATCTGACCCGTGGTCAAATTAGCTTGACCTGAGGGTCAACCGCCGAGAGCACCTGCATTCTCAAACCAGCAGATTAAACCATATAAGTAATATTAGCTATGATAATTAATCATTTTATGTAAATATATATTATATAGTTAAAATAAATACTGAGTGACCATAGTGTATATAAATGGAAATAATTGGACAGATGTTACAATAATAAGTGTATGATATATTGTTGGCAACCGCCACTATTTTCTTCGTCATCTCTGCTGATGGAAAGCGCAGTCACAGAGGCGACGCAATAAGGAGTAAAACCCAAATAGTTTATCTCCAATGGCTTCAACCAATGTAGAACAACACAAGTCTACACATATTGATAAAAGAAAACATATTGAATAATCCCTGTAGGGAATCCGGAGACTTAATTCTTATGACCCAGAGTCGATAAAAAAAAAAAAAAAAAACTTGTCATACAAAGAAAACCAATCATAATAACTTTTATAACATAAACAACGCACAACTACAGGGACCAAAATGTTGATGTATATGAAAACGCTAAATATTATAAAAAAGGATAGAGAGAGAGAGAGAGAATAGAAAAGTTATTAGGAATATCGAATAACTTAGAAGACAAGGAAGCCAACAAGAAGGAATTTAATTACGCGATAAAACCTCAACGCTGATGAGTCGACGCGAACTTATTATGCTGTCAAAACATTTGCTTTTGATTCTGTGGGCTGAAAGACTACAAGACGAGAAGAACAAAAGTCTCTCTCTCTCTCTCTCTCTCTCTCTCTCTCTCTCTCTCTCTCTCTCTCTCTCTCTCTCTCTCTCTCTCTCTCTCTCTCTCTCTCTCTCTCTCTCTCTTTCTCTCCTCTCTGTCTCTCTCTCTCATTGTCGACTCAATTTTACCTAGGGTTACATGTAAACTAGAAATATCCTTTAATATTTCTACTTTACTAATATAATCTTGTTTCTAGATATAAACATATATATCTTACGACAATATACTTAATATATATCTCCATGTAGATATGGTGGTCGTCTACACATGCAAATGCATGTACATATGAAGTGTATAGAAATGCATGTATCTACACGTATTTGTATTTGTATTTGTATTTGTATTGCATATGTATTTGTATACACATGAAAATGCATGTATACACACACACAAGCATACTATGTTCTTTTACACGCGAAAATGCATGTACTACTGTCAGAAGTTATAGATATTACTCTGGCCGGACAGCGGGTGGTGGAAGTGTACGTGTGGCAACTGTGTGTTTGTTTACACTGTCGTGATACTGGATGAATGGGTCGGAGCAAACACCATTATAATGCCGAGTCGGAATTTTCACCATATCTACGAATTTGATATGATGTGTGTGTATAGATATGATACTGATATGTCCAAATAAATAGACAGTGACCAATATTAACAGCATTCAAGTGGTAGTTGCTGGCGAGTAGGGTGGCTATGTTGATGGGCACCCTATCGAAGCTAGGTGGAGTTGTGCATGTGAATCAGCATTTTGCAGGAAATAGAATTATTAACGGATGTTGATGAAAGTTTTAGGAGAGGTCGGGGGTGAAGCAATTGGTTAGATTTTGGATGTGATCCGGATTATGTTCCAGATCCAGGAATTCTTTAAATGGGTTTATTCTATAGAGGCAAAAAAAAAAAAAAAAAAAAAAAAAAAAAAAAAAATGTAAGTTGGGCTATAACCTTGGAGAATGATGGCACATTACCTGGTGTTTGTTCATCCTCCACGCATGTTCCTGTCCTTGGTCACGTGATCGAGAGGTTTTCTCACCAGAGAAAACAACTCCGGACCTTGTTCAACACGGCGGGAGGTGAAATCGAACCGGCCAACACGGTGTGTATTTGCGAGTTTCTCCTTCCTGGCAGGAACCCCGTAGTGAATTCCAGCGTCATGAAAACGTCCCCGGATAGTATCTACCGACACGTGCAGCAAATGCAGATGGTACCGCTCTACTACATTGGTTCTTTTCGGGTGTTCCTATGCCGCTTCTATTACACTACATACATACATACATATACCAAGGATTTTTTCCCCCTTACCAGGGGGGTAGCCAAAAAGGACAAGGCACAAAAACATTCCCACCCATTTCATCCCCGAAAACACTCCACACCCCTCCACCCTCCCTCCCATCTTAGCACCTCCTAGATGACGGGTAACAAAATTTCACTTTTGTCTTGTCCTTGGACCCAAGCCACAATTTCCAGTTATTTCTATCTGAAAAAAGTTGTTTTGTTCCTAAAACTTTCTTTTGTGGTTAAAACAAATAATTTACATTTTTGCCTTATTTCATTATAGTACGGGTTAAGATTGTTTTTTATGTCAGGTAAACCTTTGCAAAAATCTCGATTGCTTAACTAATTGTTTTTGAAATGTTGCAAATAAGTTAAAACAACAAAAAAAGAATATAAAGGGTTCTAAGGATTTTTAATTTTAATGAGATCATTCTTGAACTGGCCACATCTAGCTAGAACTTTATCATATTTAGAAGAATTTGCTTACATTTCAGAAATCTTCTCAAATGCTCCAGAATGTTATACTATTTTTAGAAGATTCTAAAACATTTTAGAATATTTTATTCAATGTAAACATTTCCCGAATATTCTAGAACTTTTTAGAATTCATTATAAATATGTATATTCAGGAATTTTCTAGAATCTACAATTATTTTCTAGAAGGATTAAGAATATTCTAAAGTCGGTTCAAGAATGTTTTAGAAAGATTGAGAGCATTATGAAACACATTCTAGAAAGACTAAGAATATTCTAGAGTACTTCTTGACAATATAGATGTTGGAACTTGTAGACCACCAATCAGTTTTGCTTTGTCTGCCTGAGGAGACACATCAGTAGAGGTGAAATGGCATCAAGAGGCTGCAGTCATTCTCCAGATACATTCTGCTACACATGTGGTTAATTCATCAAGTCAAGAGCAAAGAAGTTCTCTGTGACAGCATCTGGATAAATGTGTGAAGCTTGCAAAGCATACTTTGCTGTACCAGTTGAGGGGCAAGACAAGACTTGGCACCTCATTTCGCTTGTGAACATTGTAAGAGAACAGAGAACATTAGAAGGTAAGATAGCTGTTATTTTTCAAGAGTAAAATCCAATTAAGAATTAGAAAAATAAACTTAACAGAAACTAATACTAGTTCTTTTAGGGGATAGTATAAAGATTAAAAAAGAGCCATGTGTCACGATTCTACCCCTTGCCAGGTGACACGATACCCCATCCGGTGTGTTAAGATACCCATTCACCTGAATGACACCCTTCCAACTACCACTATCCTCCTACTTTGCCATTTGTTCGAGGGAACAAGCAGTCAGCCTTCTCCCCCTCCCCGACTTGGGTCGCTCCGCAGCAAAGCGATAGTTTTGCAGTTCGGCCTAAACAACCGTCCTCAGGCAATCACTGGCCAAGACAAAAAAAAAAAACAAAAAAAACCGGTAGACTCGCCTCTATCTAGCTGCCAGCTCCGCTTTCTCTGATTGTAAGATTTATCGCTTGGACGACTCGACGTGACAGGTTTCAGTGTTACCCGTTCTATATTTTCTACATATCTCATTCCCCATTTATTTTGTATGTATTATGTGTTAGGATGAATATTATTAATATTATTTTGTTAAGTTTATTGTCTCTGTTTGATTATACTTTATACTGAAATATTAAATGGTCAACACTGTCCTTCTCTTTCGGCATACTGATAGTCTGATGAGTTTCCATGACCCCATTTTAACTTTGTTGTGGCTTGGGCACTCGGTATGCCCTTACAGTTAACAAGTATCTTTTCAGCCTGAGTCATAACACATGGAATTTGCTATCCCTAGAATTTGGCGTGAACCTACTGATCACACAGCTGACTGGTTTTTTGCATGGTAGATCCTTCCAAACGCTGATCTGAGAAAAATGCAGCTGCTGTTCTCTATCCAGACATTCCATCTTCTATAGCACCAGTGCCACACAGTGTTAATATTCCTGCATCAGTCCTTCCAGAAAGAAGTCAACTATCAGAATAAAGCATCAAGTCAGAAGATGAGATAAACAAAGAGGAAGACTGTGACATCGCAGATACAGCTGTAGTTGCAACGAATCCTTATTATCGTAACCAAAGAGACCTCAATGACCGCATCAGAGATCTTGGTTTGACAAAGCCAAATGGTGAACTTTTGATTTCAAGGCTGAAGGAATGGGATTTACTTGAAGACTGTGTGCAAGTGATCAGTCAAAGAAAACGTCACAAACATTTCTCCAGATTCTTTGCAAAGGAGGACAGGCTATATTATTGCAATGATGCATCAGGCTTGTTTGATGCTATTGGAACTTCTTGCAATGCAGATGAATGGAGACTCTTCTTTGACAACTCCTTTAAAAGCCTGAAAGTTGTCCTTCTGCACAATGGAAACAAGTATCCCTCTCTGCCTCTTCCTCATTCTGTGCATCTTAAAGAGAACTACAAAAGTTTAAAGCTTCGACTGGAAACTTTGAACTGCAATAAGTATGACTGGAAAGTTATTTGGGATTTCAAGATCGTGGCCTTCTTGGTAGGACTGCAAGGAGGTTTTGCCAAGAATCCTCTTTTTTTTTTTTTTTTTTTTTTTTTTTTTTTTGTCTTTGTGAAAGTAGAGACAGAGCAGCACATTACCAGAGAAAGCCCTGGCTTCCAAGGACTGACACTAAAATGGGAGCACACATCGAACATGAATCATTGGTGAATCCTCAAAAGGTATTTTTTCCTCTATTACACACCAATCTAGGTCTCACGAACCAGTTTGTTACAGCTCTTGACAAGGAATATGCTACCTTCAAATATCTTAAAGACTTCTTTCCTAAGATTTCAGAGGCAAAGCTGAAAGCTGGAATCTTCACTGAATCACATGTAAAATTATGGAGTACTCAGAATTTCTACAAAAGCTCACAGAAAAAGAGAAAAAATGAGAGTTCATTGCTGTAATACAGGGTTTTCTTTGTAACAACAAAGCTAATAACTACAGGGAACTGGTTGAAGCTTCATTGAAAAGCTATGGTGATATGGGTTGCAGAATGTCTTTAAAGGTTCATATCCTAGATACTCACCTCGACAACTTCAAGGAGAATATGGGAGCATATTCAGAGAAACAAGGGGAGCGCTTCCACTAAGATATAATGAAATTTGAACAGGAATCCTTCAAAGAAAACATGATGGGAGACTACATTTGGGGGCTCATACGTGAAAGTGATTTGTTGCATTCCCGCAGATCAGGAAAAACTGTTCATTTTTAATCCTAAAAACTAGTTTCAGAAGTTTAAAAAAATGTGTCATTTTACTTTACGCTTTTTGTTTTCTATAAAAAAAAAGTTGTGAGAATGGTAAAACCAACAGCTCCACAGTGGCTGGAAACGGTCCTCGGGCCTTGCCACTAAAGCCTCTGAGAAGAAAATTCGGATCTATGTTGTACTGATCAGGGACTGTTCCCGTGTAAATATGAAATTCGTAAGGAAAGAGGTGCAAATGGTCGGCTCTCCATGCTTGGAAAAGTCTAAGAAATACAGTTGAAGTTGATAGAGCTCAATCCAGAGACCAAATGTCAGTCCTTCTTGACAGAATTGAGGGAGTTGACAAGTTTGGAAAATGGCCAGTTTTGCTGTCAATCCTGTAAGACCACCACAAACAGGTACCCGTCATTGGTCCTTTCAGTAAGAGGAACTCGGGGAGAAGTCTTGCTAGGCGCTAAGTAGCTGCGGCCGAAGCCGTCACCTTCACCCTGTATGCTTGGACTATTGCGACAGGTAACATTCACCACTGGTAATCGGAGAGGAGTGCGGGATTCAAACCCACAACTAGGCAAATGCAAGTCTTGTACGCTTCCAATTACACTTTCTCGCATTTTTTCTTAAGGACTTGTATAATGATCCTCCTCTCCTCCCTCTCTCCTCCGCCTGCTCCTCCACCCCAGCTCCCCTCGGGTTCTGTGTTGCTTTCCAGGATGCCGTGGATGAAAGAGCAGGTCACCTGGAGGGAATAACCGCAGGCTAGGGTTACAAAAATATTAGAGTGTCCTTGTGGTCGCGCGGAGAATGAATGGAAAAAAAAAATCGCACATCGGGATATCTGGATGCAGTCAAACTGAGGAAGGGAACTCACGTCAAGCGGCGCTTAGTTGTTGTCAAGGTTGTCGCATTTCTTCAATTTGTTCATATTAGAGTCACATGTAGGCATACGAAGTGTATGCGTGTGTGTTCTCGTACACACGCTCCATTTGTTTGATTCCGATATTGAAAGGAAAATGTCTTCCCTGTAAAGCCCATTTCTTGGTTGGTTGCTATTGTACATCTGGGTCAGAGATAGACCGGTCATGCAGAAATAGATATTAAATGGGCTTTCCATAAGAGCTATTCTCCCATCTCCCTTTATAGCACACCGTTGACGCTCACATTTTATACTTCAAATGAATAAGATAGTCTATTTTGAAGGAATATATTTTGTTTTTATTCTTCAAAATCGCAAATTTGAGTTCTTTGGAGATTACCATTCAGTCAAATATACTTCTCCGGCTTGATAAAATCACTTGATGTCAAAGTAGAGCAAAATCTATGACCCAGGCTGCGGGGTTGTTGAGGCCACTCTTTCTTCACTTGAATCTGTCTCCGCCTCGCCACCCCTCTCCCGCGCACTAACACGTGAATGACGTCAGAGGCACGTGTCACTGTTGTCAGTACACTGGATGGTCTCCCGAAAGCTCATGTCATGTATGTCTTATAACACGTACTCGCTGGTGGCACTGGCGTGTGCTATGCTGGGGACTTTGAGATCTTGCAACATCCTCACTTGTGTCACCATCGACCTACCGCCTCGCTATTCCGAGCTAGCGGTGAGTTTCTCAATTGTGTTATAGACGGGCCACCTTGAAGACACAAACTTCCCAACTGTGTAAAAGATGGGCTTCTTAAAGATGCAATTTCCCAACTGTCTTACTGACCTTTAAAGATGCAAATTCCCAAATTGTTACAGATGGGCTCCTTACAGGCGCCAATTCTCCAACTGTGTTACGGATGAGCACCTCAAAAGCGCGAATTTCCCAACTGTGTTACAGATGGGCACCAGATATGATTTCCCAAATGTGTTACAAATAGGCATCGATGTGATTTCCCCAACTGTGTTATAGATGGGCACCTTGAAGGCGCGAATTTCCCCATTGTATTATAGATCAGCACCTTCAAGTACTCTAAAACAACAACGAAACAACACTCAGTGGTTCAGTAAAATCAAGGCTCTTTGTGGCCTGCAGGGTAACAAGACCCACCTCCCTTGCACCTCGCACCTCTCACCTGACCTAGCAGCCCAGGAGATCAACTCCCACTTCGCCCCTATCTGTCAGACTTTACCCCCTCTCGACCCCTCCCGCCTACCTGCCTACCTCCCTTCCCCCTCACCCCCCATTCATGTTCAAGTTGCCAACGTAGCCACTAAATTGAGTAAACTGAAACATAATAGATCAACAACCCCCTCTGACCTTCCTATTAAAATCTACAAGGAATTTGCCCCTGAACTTGCCCTCCCACTTTCCTCCATAATTAATGCCTCTTTAAGTCAAAACACCTGCCCCAGTGACTGGAAAATCTCATATGTCACTCCCATCCCCAAAACCCTCAGCCCACAATCACTAAGTGACCTTAGGCCCATCGCCATCACCCCTATCCCAAGCCTTGTATGTGAAGACTTGGTTTTTAACTCAGTTTACAGCAACATAAAAGATTCAATAGATGCCCAACAATTTGGTGACACGAAATCCTCCTCTACCACTCACTGTCTCCTTGACTTCCTCATCTACCTTCACAGCAACCTAGACAAGCGTAACACATCTCGAGCTGTTAACTTTGTAGACTTTAAGAAGGCCTTTGATCTTGTTGACCACAATGTTGTTCTCTCCAAAGCCATCCAACTGGGGATCCAGCCCCACCTAATAGCATGGCTGGCAGATTTCCTCACCGGACGACAGCAGGCGGTCAGGTACCAGATGATAATGATGATAATGATGATAATGATGATAACGATAATGATGATAATGATGATAATGATGATAATGATGATAATGATAATAATAATAGTAATGATAATAATAATAGTAATGATAATAATAATAGTAATGATAATAATAATGATAATAATAATAGCAATGATAATAATAATAGCAATGATAATAATAATAGCAATGATAATAATAATAGCAATGATAATAATAATAGCAATGATAATAATAATAGCAATGATAATAATAATAGTAATGATAATAATAATAGTAATGATAATAATAATAGTAATAATAATAATAGTAATGATAATAATAATAGTAATGATAATGATAACAGTAATGATAATAATAATAGTAATGATAATAATAATAGTAATGATAATGATAGTAATGATAATGATAATAATAATAATAATAATAATAATAATAATAATAATAATAATAATAATAATAATGATAATAATAATAATAATAATAATAATAATAATAATAATAATAATAATAATAATAATAATAATAATAATAATAATAATAATAACAACAACAACAACAACAACAACAACAACAACAACAACAACAACAACAACAACAACAACAACAACAACAACAACAACAACAACAACAATAATAATAATAATAATAATAATAATAATAATAATAATAATAATAATAATAATAATAATAATAATAATAATAATAATAATAATAATAATAATAATAATAATAATAATAATAATAATAATAAAATAAAATAATAAAATAAAAGTGTACATAACCATTCACCAAACTCAAATTTTTTTCTCCCCTTCACTTGTCACCAGAACATCAAACGTTTGCAGAGACCCAGGGAAGACACAGAGGGATATTCCTTTCCTGAACAAACGTTAAGACGACTCATTTGAGCGCTAATTGTGGACTATAATTGTGTTTAAGGAAGGTCGTTATACCCTCGTTAACTGCCTCTTCCCGGGTCTCTGACCCAATTAATGACATCATTTGACCAAAGCTCAATACCTAACGGTATACACGGAAATCCCGCTTGGTAGCACTCTTTGCTAAAATTAGCGCTCCAGCGCTTAATAACTCCCATGACGCGTGTGGCAGATCTATTTTTTCCCAACTCGATTACCTCCCCCTTCCGTGACGGGTGGTTCTTTCCCTTTCGCCTTATGTAGCACCAGACGATTTCTTTCACTTCCACGGCAGTCTTTAGTAAACACATGAAGAGCCTACGCCAGGAGGCGCTGAGTAGCTGAGGCCGAAGCCGTCACCATAGCCCTGTTATGCATTTAGACTGTTGGGGCAGGTCATTAACAGTCACTTCCCGGAATTGGGGAAGAGTCCTGGGTCCGAACTGAAAACGAAGCAAATGCGAGTCGAGCATGCTAATGTTATGTAATTTATAGGCCTAGTAATACTATATTTACCACCCCATACCTTCGGCCGAAGCCATCGTTATCGTCTTTTATGCTCATTTGTGCGTTAGTATCTTAAATGGAAGCATACTGGGCTCGCATTCGCTAAGATGTGAGTTCGAATCCTGCACCCCTTTCCGATTCCCAGCAGGGATTATTACCTACCCTGGCAGTCTCTGAAGCTACTCAGTGGCTCCTGTCGTAGGCTCATCACCCTTTCACCCGTCTGGGAGCAACCCCGGGTCTTTATATGAGGCGAGATCAAGGCCTGATGCTTCACAGCGATTGGCTGATCCACAAGCACACTGGCCAATAAGAATCCTCGAGATCTTAGGCGAAAGAGGCCACGCCAACCTATCCAATCGGAATGTCCTTGCGTCATTCGAAAACCATTCTGATTGGTCAGGGAAGAAAAGGAGGCGTGGCTGTTCTCGCCTTAGACCGTCATGGGAACTATACCCCTTATACAGTACCAATATAACATTACAGATCTCCTGAATCTCATTCTCCCATTGAAACATACCCATATATTTCCCTGCCCCAATACCCCATAACACATACCCATACACCTCTGCGCCCCATACATTGATCCGGCACATCTTCTCCCGGTTCCCACGACTCTCCCGCTGTGACATTACCCCACACATTCTACTCGATCCCGTTGCCTCACCATCCACTCCCCATTGCTCTTCATCCTCAACGCGAGCCGGAGATGACGTCACGAGAATCTGATGTCAAATGCTCAGGGGTTCAAGAAGACGACGAGTGGAAGACGATGCGCTGATATTTTATAATTATCTATTTGTGGTTTTGCATTCTCTCTCTCTCTCTCTTTCTGTGTGTGTGTGTGTGTGTGTGTGTGTGTGTGTGTGTGTGTGTGTGTGTGTGTCTGTGTAAGCGTGCCACTCAACAGAGACAGCTACACAGGTTTTCGTAATCCTGCTATTCGTAGTCTTCTGGGAATCACTGGGTACACGACCTCATGTCTAACCGGCTTCCTTTTCATATCAAAATAATAATAATAATAGAAATAATGAATTAGTGAATAAATAAAAACGTAAAGGTAAAAGTCAAAAAGTCAGTTTTGACAGACAAAAAAAAAAAAAAAAAGATAACCTTGATATTACCATATACCTGTTCTTACGTATATGTATATGTATATGTATATGTATATGCATATGCACATGCATATGCATATGTATATGTATATGTATATGTATATGTAAACAAAAAATAAGGAGAACAAGAAAAAGAAGAAAAAGAAGAAGTAAAAGAAGCAGAACCAATCATTAACTTTGAATCTGAAACAATTTTCTTTTTATGTTTTCGTGTTTCGTCCCTTCTTTAATCTTTTCTTTAATCAATTTTAATATCTTTCACACTTAAAAATGAAAATTGAATATAAACCACAAAGAAAAAAATTCGCCCCATTTTCGATTGTCTATAATTCCCGGCGATCTTTGTCGTTCTAGTTCCTTGTTCCGCAAAGTTCCGGGCGTAAAATGGCGTTCCGGGCTTGTCTTATAACCCGGCGATATTCGTCGTCCCAGTTCCTTGTTCCGCGATGTTCTGTTCTTCGTTCGGCAAAGTTCCGGGAGCACAATAAGGTTCCGCGCGTATACAAACGTTCAGGCAACGTAAAGGAAGACTCGAAAAGTTCCTCTATTCTTTATGTCATCCCTTCCGTTTACCTATTATGGACTTATGCGTTACAGTTGTGAGTCTGTAAATACAATCATGTTACAGGCTGACAGATTGATAGACTGACAGGCTGATAGATTGACAGACTGGTAGACTGACATGCTGACAGACTGATGATATGGTAGATTGGCAGATTGATAGACTGATAGAACTGATAGACTGACATTAATAGGCAGATTGAATCACAGGCTGACGGGCTGATATGCTGACAGACTGACAAACATACGATCAGACAGACAAGTATGTATACAAACAGAGACAAAAGCTTATGAAGGTGTGTTCATATCCTCTTATTCTGGTTACGACCAGTTTTTTCATCCATTTCTTTCTTGAACAGAGTTCAAGTTCAACCCTTTGCTACCAAAGAGGTTGCTTGACACTGAATGAAATATCCTGACAGTAGTAAGTATTAAACGAGAAGTGCTACTTGGCACAACAGGTATTGAAACTACTCTCCAAGGTACTTTTTGTCAATTTTCGAGCTTATGGGCACCCATTCACGGTACAGTCTGGTCTTGAGGTCGCCGGACAGTTTTGGTCGGATCCGACCAGCTTAGATCGTGTATGTACTGATTTTGATTTCTCCGGCCGACACAGACCACTTTGATTGGATCCGACCAAATCTGTCAGGCGGCCTCAAGCCAAATCGTACCGTGGATGGGGACCCTAAGATTATAGCGAGGGTAGGTAGGCAAGCGGTATCATGATAACAACACCCATAAAATGAATATACACAAGGAGAGTTGTTGAGACTTCGAAGTTTATGTCTTATTAAGGATTATGGCCTACCCAGAAAAGACCACACGGTAGCGCGGGATCCTTTCTTTTTTTGTGAGAGGGGAAGAGAAGTCTGTAGGAAAATGAAAAGATAGTTGTGTATAAAAGAGGGCTATTGCCACTGGGAGCTTTTTAGGGATATGTATTAGAGTATGTATGTGTCATGGCTCAGAAGACATGGGCAGGAGACTTTGAGTTCGAGTCCTGAATCACTATAAAAGGGAAATATTTGGGGATATTTATTACCAACATCTCAACCTACAAAGTTAGGAAAGGAATCAGAGAGATGGAAAGATTTTTAGTGGTAGATGTATTGAAATGAGAAGATGTAAAGGGAAAGTTAGAAATTAAATTATTTCAGCAGGAGAGAAAGTGTATGTAGATGCTTTTGTGTGTAGTCGTGTTTCTTATTTCCGATGTGCTTGTGTGTGTGTGCCACGCAGGGAAGGTTTCTGTCTCTATGCAGGTGTACAAACAATGGTATATATACATCATACTACAATGTATGAGCCCTAGCCTACCCCCTGCCGACGGAACAGGTCTCCTGAGGTAGCAGAGTCATTTTGCCGGTGAGATAAAAACAAAAAGACAAGCGTGACTAGGGTGCACAAAACACCGACCAGCCAATGCACATGTACTGAGCACATGCTACCTTTCCTCACACTTGCCGAGGTCCCAGACGGACTCAAATCCCCGGCACTCAGTCAGACAGGACCCAACACATCGCGGCATATCTGGTCACGATCAGTCTAAGCTGGAAGAATGATACACTGACGTCCACTGGTCACCGTATACAACGATGGATGTAGACACGGTTTTACACGATTTCTCGAGTATACAATAGGAGGGAGAGGCGCAGCTGTCAAGTAGTCTGTACGGTGAGGTCTAAGTGTGATGTATCGGATCAGGTGCATTCGTTCGGCGTTGTGAGGAAAGAACTTCCCGAACGGGAAGTCGAGACGTCTCCGCATTATTCTATCATCCTATAGCACCACGGAGGAGGAAGAGGGAAAGGGGAAGGGCAGAGGGAAAATTCGGAAGGAAGGGAGAGACAGAAAGGTCACTGGGATTCTGGCATGCGGGTCTTGACCATGTAGGTGAGAGAGATTAGTAGAGCAATGTCACTCAGGCGAACGGAGAGAATGAGGTAATGGGATATTGAGAGCATGTTTTTAAAGTCTTTATTTTTTTTATTGATTTATTATTATTATTATTTTAACTTAAAGCTAACTATTGACAGTGTTATGTGCCCATGCTTGCTGTTGGGGAAACCATGGGGGTGGGTGGGTGGGTGGAGGTGTTACATTGGCGTTGTGGATAGTTGCTACGATTATGATTATCTGTACCAAGTGTATAGTGTACTCATATATTGTGGTATGGGTGAATTACCACCTTGCGTTCTTTCGAAGCTCAGCGGTAATCTAGCGTGTTCCTCGTGCAGTGGTATTGGGTCGCCTATTATGGAACGTGTTGTTTCGTTGTTTACCTGTAGAGACCTGTCCCAGACGCGGGGTGGATTTTTCGTGTAAAATACGTGTTTATTGTGGAGAGGCGAACCTCCTCGTGTAGAGCATGGTCTGTTTTTAAGTTAGGGTAACGCGTGTTTGTGA
>NC_134778.1:2228632-2231132 GCF_046742065.1 Oratosquilla oratoria
CCCGCGTGTCCTCTCTCTCCTCCTCCTCCTCCTCCTCCTCCTCCTCCTCCTCCTTCTCCTCCTCTTACTCCATCTTCTCTCATTCCTCCTCCTCTTCCTCAATATCCTCCCACTCCATCTTTTCCTCTTGCCACTCTCAATCTCCATCCTCCTCCCCTTCTCCTATTCCTCCCCTCCTCCTCCTCCTCTTCCTCCTCCTCCTCCTTCTCCTTCTTCTCCCCTTCCTCTTCAACCTCCTTCCCTTCCATCTATTCCTCCTTCCACTTCCCCTCTCCGTCCTATTTCCACTTCCTACTCCCTCTTCCTCCTCTCCTCCTTCCACTCCCCTCTTCTTCCTCCCGCTCCCACTCTTATCCTGTCCCAGTCCTCCTCCATCTCCTCCTCCTCCTCTTCATTTCATTCTTCCTCCTAGTTTCATATTTTCTCTACAATATTACATTCTTCCTCGTGTCTGCATCTGTATTACCCCATTTCGCGTCCTATTCTTCCTATTTCTCTTCTTATTTTAGTGATTAAGTGATTAATCACTCTACTAATTATTTCATATTATTTATCTTTGCTCTTTATTTTATTTTACTTTAATTTGATGTACATTATTTTATTTGATCTTTGTGTTGATATCATTTGCATGGTATTTTTTAACCATCTTTTTTAGGCTATACGCAGTCACAGAATTATGGTATATATGTTTTACAACTTCAAATAATACTTTATAATTCTTGAAGTGCTTCCATATATTTAGGAAACCGCCGGAAACATTTCATCATACCTCGTTTTGCATAAAACTTTACGAAATAGTTTCGACTTCTATATTAATTTATTCATTCATTGTTTGTATTTCTATCTATTTGTTGGTTATTATTACTAATGTTACTATTATGCATTGATGTATTTATTCATTCATTTATCACTTATATGTTTATGTATGTTTTCATTCACTTATCTGTTTTATTAGTTAAATTTTTGTTTTACTTTTCATCGATATTATTATTAAAATTATTATTATTGTTATTGTTATCATTATCATTATCATTATCGTTATCATTATCGTTATCATTATCGTTATCATTATCGTTATCATTATCGTTATCATTATCGTTATCATTATCGTTATCATTATCGTTATCATTATCGTTATCATTATCGTTATCATTATCGTTATCACTATCGTTATCACTATCGTTATCACTATCGTTATCACTATCGTTATCACTATCGTTATCACTATCGTTATCACTATCGTTATCGCTATCGTTATCGCTATCGTTATCGCTATCGTTATCGCTATCGTTATCGCTATCGTTATCGCTATCGTTATCGCTATCGTTATCGTTATCGTTATCGTTATCGTTATCGTTATCGTTATCGTTATCGTTATCGTTATCGTTATCGTTATCGTTGTAGTTGTTGTGTTGTTGTTGTGTTGTTGTTGTGTTGTTGTTGTGTTGTTGTTGTGTTGTTGTTTTGTTGTTGTTGTTGTTTTGTTGTTGTTGTTGTTTTGTTGTTGCTGCTGTTGTTTTGTTGTTGTTGCTGTTGTTTTGTTGTTGTTGCTGTTGTTTTGTTGTTGTTGTTGTTTTGTTGTTGTTGTTGTTGTTTTGTTGTTGTTGTTGTTGTTTTGTTGTTGTTGTTGTTTTGTTGTTGTTGTTGTTGTTTTGTTGTTGTTGTTGTTGTTTTGTTGTTGTTGTTGTTGTTTTGTTGTTGTTGTTGTTTTGTTGTTGTTGTTGTTTTGTTGTTGTTGTTTTGTTGTTGTTGTTGTTTTGTTGTTGTTGTTGTTGTTGTTGTTTTGTTGTTGTTGTTGTTGTTGTTTTGTTGTTGTTGTTTTGTTGTTGTTTTGTTGTTGTTTTGTTGTTGTTGTTGTTGTTGTTTTGTTGTTGTTTTGTTGTTTTGTTGTTGTTTTGTTGTTTTGTTGTTGTTTTGTTGTTGTTTTGTTGTTGTTTTGTTGTTTTGTTGTTGTTTTGTTGTTTTGTTGTTGTTTTGTTGTTGTTTTGTTGTTGTTGTTGTTTTGTTGTTGTTGTTGTTTTGTTGTTGTTGTTTTGTTGTTGTTGTTGTTTTGTTGTTGTTGTTGTGTTGTTGTTGTTGTTTTGTTGTTGTTGTTGTTGTTTTTGTTGTTGTTGTTGTTGTTGTTGTTTTGTTGTTGTTGTTGTTTTGTTGTTGTTTTGTTGTTGTTGTTTTGTTGTTGTTGTTTTGTTGTTGTTTTGTTGTTGTTGTTTTGTTGTTGTTTTGTTGTTGTTTGGTTGTTGTTGTTTTGTTGTTGTTTTGTTGTTGTTTTGTTGTTGTTGTTGTTTTGTTGTTGTTTTGTTGTTGTTGTTGTTTTGTTGTTGTTTTGTTTTGTTGTTGTTGTTGTTTTGTTGTTGTTGTTTTGTTGTTGTTGTTGTTTTGTTGTTGTTTTGTTGTTGTTGTTGTTTTGTTGTTGTTGTTGTTTTGTTGTTGTTGTTGTTTTGTTGTTGTTGTTGTTTTGTTGTTGTTGTTGTTTTGTTGTTGTTGTTGTTTTGTTGTTGTT
>NC_134778.1:2248632-2251132 GCF_046742065.1 Oratosquilla oratoria
ACATACATACATACATACATACATACATACATACATACATACATACATACATACATACATATATGTTTATATATATATATATATATATATATATATATATATATATATATATATATATATATATGTATATGTTTGGTGCTACTGCTATGATGTACACGACATCGAATGCTTGATATCTATCTTCTCGTAGTTGTGACGTCCTGTGACGTATAATATGTCTTCTTCCAATATTTGTGTGTGTGTGTATGTATGTGTGTGTGTATGTGTGTGTATGTGTATGTGTATGTCTGTGTGTGTGTGTGTATGTGTATGTGTATGTCTGTGTGTGTGTGTGTGTATGTGTATGTGTATGTCTGTGTGTGTGTGTGTGTGTGTGTGTGTGTGTGTGTGTCTGTGTGTGTGTGTGTGTGTGTGTGTGTGTGTGTGTGTGTGTGTGTGTGTGTGTGTGTGTGTGTGTGTGTGTGTGTGTGTGTGTGTGTGTGTGTGTGTGTGTGTGTGTGTGTGTGCGTGAGCGCATGCGTGCACCCAGCAGTTCCCTCACACATATGCATGCGTCCGTAAAAGGCATCCCCTTCCATGGACACAAAAATCCACTTCCATCCAACCTAATACCCATATGTCTGAAACGGACCGCCTGAAATCTTGTGCAGAATTTTGAGTCCCTTCTTTTCCTCCGGCTCACGGTTCTTGGAGTCCTCTTTCCTCGCCACTCCAAAGAGCTCTGAAAGATTTCCCAACGTGTCCGTTTCCCTTGCGAGGCTTGGGGTGCTAACAGACTGAGGCAGGTCAGGAAATAACGGAATCAAAATTTCTTGAAGAATAGGATAAGGAGAGTCTCCCAGAGGACGGCCGGCCAGAGGGAAGGTTCTTGACGGCTTCGTACCCTGGTTGACAGGAGTGACGGGCAGGTGGGGAGGCTTGAAGAAAGAGGTCTGCTTGTGGAAAATATTCACGTTGTTATAACTGCATGATATGAGAAGACATGAGGCATCGTAGCTCCAGACAGACAGGCAGACAGAGAGACAGATACTGACAGACAGAAAGAAGTATAGACAGACATTAATTATGCTCAAACTTTTTTTTTTTTTTTTTTTTTTTTTTTTTTTTTTTTTTTACAAAATATAGAGCCCAGATTCTGTATACATTATGTACTGTAATACCCAATCGGTATCCATTAAAATTGCCGGAAGATATCGGAAGCGAGAGGTAGGACGAGGGGGGAAGAGGAGGAGGAAAGGAGAGGAAGAGGAGGAAGAAGAGGAGGGAGGAGGATGGAGACGAAGGACAGTTATTCAACTATAAAGTCCTTTCTGACTTGGCAGATTCAATCATTCTTGTGATGTGAATAAAAAAAGCCAAAAAAAAAAAAAAATTCTTCTTCAGCCAACAAAAGGAATCGAATACGTAAAAAGGGAAGAGCTTTGCGTTGGAGTTTTGATATTATATATTAGGAAAGAGGCGTGGGTGGGAGAGGTCGGGGTGTTAATGCTATTACATTAACATTTGACCTAAGACGGCCCCTATCTAACCACTAATATTCATTAATTTCACAATGTTACTGAAAGTTGAGAGGCAATATTGATAAAATCATATAGGAGGAACAATGATATTCAATCAGTATATTATTTCAATGATATTGGCCGAATTTGATTACTTAAAATATCTCACTCCGGTTACCGATAGATTGGTTTATTCAGCTTAGAAGAACCCATCGCCTGTCAGGCTGGCTTGGACGAAATGGTTGGAAGGAGGGAGCTTGAGGCGGCGTTAGCGGACAGATGGACAGACAGAGAGGAAGAGACAGGTTCACAGCTCTAAGAGAACATGGACGGTAACCGTGATAGTCCAAGTTCCACAGACCATACAGTTCCTTCCATGTGATCACCCTTAGGTTTCTGATATTTCATCTCCACGCTGAAGTTAAAGATGAGGAAGGACAGGATGAGGACAAAAAATGAGGAGGACGAAGAAGAGGAAGAGGAGGAGAAAGAGAAGGAGAAGGGGAGGAGCAGTAGGAGGAAGGGAAGGGGGAGCGGGAGGTAGAGGAGAAGAAGGAGGAAGAAGGTGGAGGGGGAGAAGGAGGAAGAAGGAAAAGGGGAAAAATATAATGTATAGAGAGAAGGCGGAAAAGGAAGAGAAGGAGGGAGAGGAAGAGGAGAAGGAGGTGGAGGAACAGAAGAAGAGGAGGAAGAGAATGTATAGGAGAGGAGGGAGAGAAGGCGGAAAAGGGAGAGGAAGAGGATTACTGTATATACCATACGAGTTGGTGACGGGGAATTGCAAAGACGAGTTCTAGAAATGTGCTTCGGAACGTCCTGCATGGTACAATCGGTAGCGTTATTGACTTGTGGTAACAAGGGTTCGAGTCCCAGTGTGGAGCTAGTGATTCCATAATTAATATTTTATCAATATAAAGTCAAAGGACAAGAAACTAGAATGCTCTCTCTAGGACGAAAAAGAGAAAATAAAGAGCGAAAAATAGTTTAGGAGAAGACTACAA
>NC_134778.1:2286132-2288632 GCF_046742065.1 Oratosquilla oratoria
TTATTTACAGGAGCATTATACCATTTCTCTTTTTGCAGGTTGAATCCATATGGCTAGCATAGACGCGAGATCTAATTTCAGTAAGACTCTGTGTCGTGTGGACTATATAGAGAGAGGAGAATTACCGCATGGGATGCTCCCAACTGTCAAAGATGTCATAGAGAATATCGTCATCCTCATAAAGGAATTACCTTAGTCATTTTTTGTCAATTTCTGGATTTTTTTTTCTAAATCAATTTTTCATTGCTCCTTGTGGTGCAATTCTCAGTGTTTTATTCAGTGTCTGAGTAGGTTAAAACTACGTTAGGAGGAACATTACGTACATTTATAAAATAGAAAATCTATTTTTTTTTCGATTTCTTGAAAAGTTTGACAAATAACTTAGACACTTTATTCATGAGGGTGACGGTATGCTCTATTTGCTGCGGCCAAAGTGGGCAGGTCAAACTCAGCTCTCCAAGGATGCAGAAGCTCGGCTGCTGGTAGAGCTGGTTCAGGAACACTGGCTTTTCTGCAATCTGTACACTATCCACACCGGGCACATAAAGAAACACACCCTGAAGCTGTACGGTGAATTTGTCACTCTGATCCAGACATGGAAACAGCGACAAAGTGACAATTTTCAAACGAGGGCAGCAGGCTTCAGTGAAAGGATGAAACAGTTGATGGGCATATTCTTCTAGGACTCTGAAAAAGCTGCTACCACATGTCTGAGTGACAAGTAGAATCAGCTGTGATCATAATTGGCAACAAGATGTTTGGGCGAAACTGGAAAGCATATGATGAGCCAGAAATTATTGATCTGGGCACCCTGCCAAAGTCCAAGAGTCAGGGATGCAGGCAAGAACATTGAAGTCATGGCGCTAGCTGAAATCATCAAGGAGATCATGAACTCTGATGAACAAGTTGCCGTGACTTATTCTGATGATGATTCGAAGAAACAGGGCCCTGGCTATTTTTCCGTTCAGGGTATCACTGTCACTGTAACACACCATGCCCTACCAACCATGAGTCCAGGAATAACTTGGCTGCTCTCAGGGTGTCAGTTCTTGAAATCCTGGAGGCAGCAAGTTGTGTTGCATCTAAAACTCTGTTCGAGAAGATAGACTTTGTAATTACAGACCAGACAGCTCACAATTTGAAAGTGGATGAGCTATTGGCAAAAAGTCTGGAGTTTGAACACATCCCAGATCACCTGTTCTGCAATGTACACCCAACTCTGTTGTTTAATCGAGTCATCGCCAAACAGTGGGCTGAAATAAAGAACACGCTGGGTAGAGGCAAAATCTATTCAAACTTCCTTATCAATGCAACAACAATCGCAATATGTGACTGAACACCCCCTCGATTGTATGACCCCACTCATCAACCATGTCTTTGATTACAAGTCATAGAACCAGGCACATGAATCTAATATCCACATAGCGCCTCGACCAAACAAGTCTGTCTGCCTCAAGCACGAGCGCTTCAATCACCTGACGCTGATCTGTGCCATTAATCTCTACCATCTGGAAGATGTGGCATCCTTTCTGTAGAAATATGAACATCTGTGCCATCAGTATCTACCATCTGGAAGATGTGGCATCCTTTCTGTAGATATATGAACATGTTACCAATCAGTTAGCTTGCATTGTGAGGTACTTCTTGGCCTTCCTGAAGGTGATGTACTATGTAGATGCTATTCTTGGGTTTCATCTAGTCGAGCCATACCTGTCTTTGACGATGTCACCTGAAACAACCTTCAGCAAGATCATTCTAGCATTTCAGCAGCTGTATCAGGAACTGGGGGGGGGTAGATGTGGCCACCTTGCAGCAGGTTCAGGAACCAGCCTTCAAGTTGTGTCCCAGAAAAGGTTCCAGTATACAAAGTATGATGAGGACGTCTATGATGCCATACTCAAAGTAGCAACCTCATTCCAACCCCAGGTCATTAAGCTCCTGAAGATGACCCTTCCCTAAGTTGGATAACGGGCTTTCAGACGCAGAAGGGCCATATCTTTGCCTTTGGAGACTATGATAAGTCTGCACAAAATGCTTTCACTCATATGACCCCAAAGAATTTGGAGAAGGCACCAATTCACAACCTGAATGGAGAGCGCAGTGTTGGATTTGTTAACTTCGAGCTGTCAAGAAGAGGTGTCAAGCAGCTCGGCAGTGCATCGGATCTTATCGACAGAAAGCACTCAGGGTTATTCAGGACTTATGGCAGTGTGGTCAGGAAAGGAGAAAAGCTACTAGAAATTATGCTGGCATGGAACACAAAGCAAGATGAACTGAAGAAACAAGGCCTATAGGACAAAGAGATTGCCAATGTGGCAGTAGATCGGCGAAAAAAAAAAAACAAGGACCTGGACGAGCTAAAACGAATGGGAGGACCATTCACCTCAGCTTCTGCAGTAGATGAGTATGGGAACAACCAGTACACAAAGGTAGAATGTCTGTACCTGGATGTTCGCTATGCTCGAGGCACGTCACTTTCCCTGCCGAAATCAAGCGATCT
>NC_134778.1:2291132-2293632 GCF_046742065.1 Oratosquilla oratoria
CTTCCCTCTGTTATTTCCATCGCCTCTTAGCCCCATTCATCCCGTGTTATCCTTAACATGTTTTTTGCTTAGTTTTTTTTAAAAGGATTATCAGTATTATCAGTTTCATTAATCTTCTTCTTCTTCTTCTTTTTCTTTTTCTTCATTATTATTATTATTACAATTTTTTTTTGCTATTATTATCATTCTTATTATTATTCACACTATTATTGCCGTTATTATTATTTCATTATTATTACAATAAAATTATTATCAATAGTAATAATAATGATAATATAAATATTATTATCATTTTGGACTAACAATATTATAAATTTAGATGTCTAGCGTGCACACACGCGCACGCACGCATTAGCTACAGGAGGTAATGTCCGACACCTCCAGAGGACTCCTGCGGTACCACCTATTGTGTTTGTCCTCACAGCAGGAATTTGGGTCGAGCGTATCTGACCTTACCGCGGTCAATTGGGCTGAGCGTCTGGACACCTGCGTCTGACATTGCCAACAGCAAAATCATCATACGACCAGTATATTTTTATATATATTTCCATTGCTTGTAAAAAATTGCTTATGCATAAATACTGAGTGTCCATACTCAGTTCATGTATTGTACAATGTAGGAATAGAGTAGAAGTAGCTAATAGAGAATATATTGTATATAGCTCCCTGTTGGGGCAACAGCCAGCTTGTGTATGTAAATAATACCATTGGTAATCACCAGAGTTTTCCTCGGGGAATGTTCCGAGATGTAGATCAGTCTTGTCGGAAAGAGTAAAGAAAGATAACACCACCTCGTTTGTCTCAACGCTTCCAGACTCAATGTAGATCACAAACACAAATCTACAGTTATATATCTATTCATTCATTTAATTATGTATTTATTTGTTCGTTTATTTATTTATTCGTTTATTTATTCATGTAAGTATTTTTTCACTTGTTAATTCTTTGATTTAGAGAATATCTTACCGCAACTACTGCTTTCTTTTTGAAGTGAAGTACTTTATTTTTTTGGTCTAGTTTCAGGCAGATTTATTCTATTGAGGGGATGACTCAGCATTGATCCATCTCAGTCATCTTTCAGCCATCACATATAACAACACATACGCACACACACGCGCACACACACACACACAGACACACACACACACACACACACACACACACACACACACACACACACACACACACACACACACACACACACACACACACACACACACACACACACACACACACACACACACACACACACACACACACACACACACACACACACACACACACACACACACACACACACACACACACACACACACACACACACACACACACACACACACACACACACACACACACACACGCATACGAACTCTGAGCTCTCGTCCGGGAGGTTAATGGCTATCGATCGCGTGTCCAGCGCGTGATCCGAGATCATGATGGTGAATCACACAGGTGCGGTCTGCACGGAGAATGATAGATGAAAATACCGCGTGAAGATAACAGTGGCCTGAACAGTATAATTTTAACAAATATATAACGGCAATAAAAATAAAGGTAAAAAAATAACTGTTCTTTTTTTTTAATCATCATTATATATTCTTTTCGCATCCGACCTAGTTATGGACCAAAAGGTCTCCTGTCGGCATGCTTCGCCTTGTAATCCTTTGTAATATGAAATAATCAACAAAGAAATAAATAAAATGAAAAAGGCGAAAGAAATCATAGATAAATCATATGAAAGCAGGAGGGTAAAACTAGTACAAATATATCGGTACTCGAATACCTATACACTGCATTGGCAGAAATGTGCGCACGTGGTCGTGAACTGTCTCAGGTCTCGAGGTTGAAGCCGACTTCGATTTTGGTTTTTGAACTAAAATTATAAAAAATAGATAAGCAAAAATACACACACACACACACACACGCACGCGAGCACACACACACACGCACGCACACACACACACACACACACACACACACACACACACACACACACACACACACACACACACACACACACACACACACACACACACACACACACACACACACACACGCACACACACATATGTATATATGTATGTATATATGTATGTATATATATACTGTATATATACATATATACATATATATATATATATATATATATATATGTGTGTGTGTGTATTGTGACATCATGACAGGTTTATGAATGGTAAGAATGGAAAGACACGATTGAGAACAAAAGACTTTATTCCTGACCGGTTTCGCCTTTGAAGCTTCTCTGAAGGAGACTCAAAGGCGAAACCGGTCAGAAATAAAGTCTCTTGTTCTCAATCGTGTCTTTCCATTCTTACCATATTACCTCTGAAGAAGCCTCAAAGGCGAAACCGGTCAGGAATAAAGTCTCTTATTCTCAATTGTGCCTTTCCATTCTTACCATTCATATATGTATATATATATATATATATATATATATATATATATATATATATATATACATATATATAAATATATATAT